>NC_056751.1:468961577-469019077 GCF_019279795.1 Protopterus annectens
TCATTAATATGCATGGCGCGCTGCCGTCCTCCTCTTAAACTGCCGCTTACGTGCAGGACTAGTTTAGTCCTGCATGGCAGATTAGTAAATCCGGGGGAAGGACAAGTCCTATTAAAATAATAATAATAACAATGATACTATTAACAACGATAATACAAATGACAATGGTACCAACATATATTCATATTAAAAATTAAACAGATGTATAGTGAAAAATCAATGCCATAATTCTGAGAATTTAGTGATTTTTAAACTGAGTTAGTTATTCAAACCAAGATTTTAAAAGCTTTAAGTCTAATCTTCCAGGCAAATTCACAAACTTCCATGAATAACAGTGATTGCATTTGACCATCTCATGAATTTATACACTACAAAACTGAAGAAAGAAAATTAAGGCATTCAACATTACAGTAATGATATTACAGAATTGTTGACAAGTAGTCTAACTTCCCTAAAGGGCTAGCTGTCAAAGTTTTTCTTTTCCCTTTATCCACCTCTTCCTGATATATTCTCAGAGAAAAAAGGATAAGGTGTTGTTTTGAGACTAACCATTTTTCCTACTAATTTAAAACATAAACTGCAATAAATGTTATCCACTAGCACTAAACAATTTTCTGATTTTGGTGCTTTTTATAAAGACTTTAGCTGCGGTCTTGGTGACCAGGGAATCCTCTTCATTTTTATTTTACAATTTCTTTTTACCAAGAACTCATGATATACTACAAGTCCTCATTTACACTTTTAGTGCTTTGGTACTATTTATAATCAGTATTGCCTGGACAGGATTAATACCCTCTTAATGTCATGACTTTTCGCAAGCAGAATAATCCCATTTGGAATCATCACGACATTTCCTTTCTCTATATATTTCTGCTTTCATTATTTTATGTTTTATTGTCCTTTTTCTGTTATTAGTAATTCACACAGTTTCTTCTTTATTACAGAATTCAGTAGTTGAATCCAAATGACCTATTTTTTCGTTTTTCTGATTCTGTGCTTATACTCACCCTATCTTCCATAATCAGTGTGACTGTGAAATTGGGATATGTAAGTCAGAGGGGTGTGAGGCCATTGTCTCTACTTGGGGATGCAAAGGTCCTTGTCCTCTGCAAAAAAGAGTTTTTATAGATTTCACTTAATAACATTAAAAATTAATGAGGAATGACTCACTTTTAAATAATTCACTGAACTATAGGGAAACTATTAACCCATTATGAGGTCCAAGATCTGTGGGGCTATAAGTATTAATTTTCTAAGTCATGAACACATTGTTTCATTTCATAAGCAGCTTTAGTTCTGGTACACTTTAGATTTCTCATTCTTCTTCTTCACCACTGAATGTCTTAACATGTCTAGGAATGGCTGGGTGACTGAATATTTTGTTGGCAGGTATATCTATCTGAAACGCCTACTGTACCACTGCAGGAATAACAGCTGAGTGGATGTATATAAGAATCAGCTGAAAACTGCTACTATATATTTTTACCACAGCTTAATACTTTCCTTAATGTACCCATTACAGCTATTACATCCATCCATCCATACATCCAACAAGACATCCATCCATCCATTCTCCACTATTTGCTTTGCCCTAGTCAAGATTGTGGTTAAGCAGTGAGAACTTGTCAGGCAACCAGTCCCAGCTAAGATATTCATCTATAATATGGCATTTGCACACACAATCACAATCACAGTGAAAGAATGCTTGATTAAGTTTTTCCCCCCATGATAATCCTTCTTTGGATATTATTTTGTCCTTAGCAGGGGAGGTCTAAAAACAAAAAGACCTTGCGCTGGCTCTTAATTGACCACCACCTTGTAATGATAGGTGCTCATGGTCACAAAATCCAGTGCAAAATTTATTTTACTTATTTGAATTATTAACATAAATGAAAGTGATGCTTACAATGCCTGATATCATAATGTTGTTAACATCTAAGAAGTTATGGATTTATGTAGCCTACAGATGTTTTCTCCAAACCGTGTGAAATGAAAATAAAAATATTCCCATAGCAGAGCTTGAACTTAGGCTGTATGCTAAAAGTCAACAAGTTATTTTGCCTCCAAGATGCTGCAAGTGAACTATGATATTCTTATAGTTGTTACATGCTGCATATTAATGAGTAAATTGAAAAGCAAAACTGTATGCCATATATAATATATATTTGAAAACTAGTTTTCAGTTACCCTATCCTAATAAATTGATATTTTTTTTAATGTTTCCTTTATCATTCAGTCAGGCAGTGTTATTTCCCATTCAAGATAATTATAAACTGAATTGAGAAAATCTTGCTGATCTTACAAACTTTGTCTTCTAGGTTCAGCTTTGTCTGCAAAGCTAAATAGGAAATAGCACATTATAATTCTGCTTTTTTTTTCTTTATTTCTGCAAACCATTAGTCTAACTTGTACCATGCTCCCTGCTGAGTTGGAGCGTATGTAGGCCATTAACAGTTTTCCAGCTGAGTGCCTGAGGGGGCCTAAGACCTTGAAGCTGCTTTCCAGGTGGGGAGGTGCTTTGTTCTGATGGTGTCCAAAGTTTGAACTGTATGGCTGCTTTGAGAACATGCTATACTTTAGCTTTCCTACATTAACACAGATTCCTACTAAGTTGTACCTCAGGTGCAGACACAATTATCAGACCCTCTAGCAACCAGTCAATTCCCGGTAACAGGAAGGGGTGCTTTATCTCAGCAGTAGTGCAATGTGAATTACTCAGGTAGAACACATGTTTGTTAAATGGGTGAAATGTAATGACACAGTGTTGCTCAAAATCCTAAATTGCTTAAAATTGTCCTTATTTGCATGTTATGTCAGAAATAGCATGCTGATAACCAGAAACTGTGTCTGATTTATACTAGTCTACCTTTTGTTCACCATAGTTACTGCACTAGAAACCAAATGTGAGTGCATACCAGTTATACAGATACCTGATCTTGCTGTTAACTTTACACTGGCTTGCTTGAATTAAATTTACAGGTTTCTATAGGCATGTGTAATGCACTGTGTGAGAGACAGCTTTGCATTATAGATACCTAGCATAATGTTACTTTTACCTCAGTATCTTAAACAAGCATTTAAAAAAAAAAAAAGCTGGATAGTATGAGCTTTAAGTCTCATATGAAATGCTTCTTTAGCCAGTTCTTGGTTGTGGAGGATGTGGAAGTTGCACAGTTGCCATGACAACTGTATCATATTAGAAGATAGATGGAAAGCTGCATGGGCAGGTTGGCTACTGTGAGCTGATGCCCAAAAAGTTGATTCATATAATGAACTGCACCTGTGTGAAGCAGAACTTGTGACTGACTTGTGGTTCCATGAAGTTGCTGCATAAGTTGCATTCAAGCCTGGAAATAATAATCTCCATCCATAATGCTGCTGCTGCATAGGTTTTATTCAAGTCTAGAAATAATAATCCCCATCCATAATACTACACTATTCAAATTTCCCATTTGAGAGTTTTATGTGCTTGGATGAAAATCAAACTCTTGCTCACTTCACTCTGTGTTTTCATTCACTGTCTGGGTCCAAGTAGGGAAAGACTGCAAAGTAATAGGATGCAGATGTGATACAATGGTTGTAAGAATAGGAAAATTTAAAGTCACAGTTAATAGTACATAGCCATAAATGTTCTTTTTTTTAAATTAAATTCATCTTGTTACTGGGCCCCTTCAGACAGTAACAGGCCCTAGGCAGCTGCCTGGTTCACCTAGTCCTGGATCCAGATGTGTCCTGTGTGACTTCAACTATCTGTATATAAACTGAGAAATATATACCACATCTACTCTCCAAGTCCAGAAATTCCTGGACTTTGTTAACACAAATGTGGTGAACCAACTAGTCAGTGTTCCCACCAGAGGAAACAACATCTTTGGTCTTGTCATCTAAGATATGGTGGAATGATGTAACTCATCAGATCTGATCATAAAACAGTCTCCTTTAAAATAAAACTAGAAAACAAGAGCTCCTCTGTCTTTAGAACCTTTAGAAATTTCTCCAAGGTAACCTTCTTATTTGTAAGTGATACCCTGACAAGTTTCAACCTCCCCAACCCAGAAAACTCTATTGCTTATGTTGAAGTGTACACCTTGAAAATCAGCATGTAAACAACTGCATAGAAGCAGCTTTACCCAGTAGAAACAATTGTAGGGGATCCATAAAAACAAACTTCCTTGGTGGAACCACCATATCAGTAAACTTTATAGCAAAAGGTAGAAAAATGTGGCCAAAATAAAAAGTACTACACTCAGCATTTTAGAAACCCCATCCATAAGTTAAATAGCTAACAAGGGAGTATAATTAAAGTTACCAAGGCCAAATCGGATGCACAAATAGCCATCCAGGCCAAAGACACACAAAAGTCCTTATTCAGCTATGTCTATAATCTCAAAAGTGCTATGCAGCATTGCAATAAGCTGATTGTGAACAGCACCACCTATGCTGAAACTGAAGATATAGAAAACCTGCTGGCTGATAAATTCATCTGGAATTCCACCCCCTTTCACCCCTGAATATCTCACAAGAAATATCAGAAACCAATACATCCCTTGCTATCCCACAGGACCAAGTCCTGGAAGCTCTCACAAAAGCCAAAAATATTGCATCTTCGGGTCCTGACAAAATCCCTGAAAATGTCCTGAATAGCATGAAGTCCAACCTATCCATGCCCCTAATAACACTGTTCAATCTCAGCCTCTAATCATGAGTCGTTCCAAGCAAATGCAGGAAAACAGCAGTCATACCCCTTCACAAAGGAGGACCACCCACTTATATGGGTAAATACAGACCCAAAAGTCTGACCAGCCTCATATGTAACATGCAAAGATTTAGCAAGGAATTAATCAATAAGGGCATAGTAAGCCTAGAAATACTAGACCATCACAGTTTGGTTTCATCAAAGGCAGGTTATGCTTACAAGTGGACTTTTTCAAATGAGTCACCAAAGCCATAGATAAAGGTAAGACAGTACACATTGCCTACCTGAAAGTATATGTCTTGTTATAGTGTTCCAAAAGTCTATATTCCACACAGAACAGCCTTGTGGTAAAATGCCAAGCTGTTTAAGAAGGTGAAAATAGCTGACTTTTGCTGTAAAACAGAATATGAAATGCATACAAAACATCTTTTCTATTATTCGTGAAACTATTTAACAAGTTTTTGCAAACATATTTTCATTTCTTCTTATTGCAGTTGTGATCTCATCATGTAAGATGGACTTTCTAATTATATATATCTTTTTTTATTTTAGTTACTTCAAACTTCAATGGCATTAGATTTATTAAGTGTAATAAATATGTTTGTAGTTACTGTATTCTAAGCATAAGTGCAGCTATTCAAAGAAAAGATAGCAAAAGCAAAGGTTGTTATCTACTATGAAATGATCAGTTTTGAGAAAAAAAATAAGATATGCATATCACTTCAACGACAGACTGTTTTAAGCAACTTTGAAGAAAATAGAGTTTGATACAATAAAAAGGATAAAGTTTCACCACTGACAAAAATCACATGCAGAGATATTTTTACCATACTTAAATACCACTGAATTTAGCAACTTATTGATTTATTATCAGAATAATTGAGTGAGTGATCAATTGAGTTGTATTCTGTGTCACTATTTTGTGTGGAAAATAGATCCCCCATAAACCTCAAATGACAAGAGGCAAGGGAATCAAAACACTGAACATGAATGCCCAACATTTTAAGGGGGCGAAATATCCAACTGTAAATTTTGTGCAGGGCAGTACCAACTCCACATAGCTGCACAAACATGAAAAAGGGAAAATTCTCCCAAAACAAAGGAAATCACTGCAGGTTCATATTTAGAAATCACACCAGCAGTGATTTTCTATGTCAAGTAATGACAGGCATTATGTTGTGTGGCATCTTGTGATATAGGCATTTGCCACTCATATTGTTAAATCTCATCCACTTGTACAATTAAAATCTGCTTCTAACTACTGAAAATGATTGATCCCATTGCAAAGTCTGTTTTCCTCACAACTGCATCATCAGGATGTGAGACCACATGACACATTATCATAAAATAATTGAATAACTGCTTGTTACATATTAAATAGGGTCACATGTTTCCTGTATCTAGTAACTATAGTTGCACTGAAGTAACTAATATAAAAACTACATATTATAGAATTACATAGCCAACTTTACACAATTAGAGTACATTATAGGAAAATAAATGATAAAAAATCTTTGAATTTGATCTTTTATATTTAGCTCCTTATGTTTTTTTTTTTATATTGGGGTTATGTTGCAAAAAAGAATTCGGAACTCTTCTTGACGAAAGAAATAACTTTTTATCCCATTTAAGTTAATTTTTGTGTGGAGTAGATTAGAGCTCTAAGTTTGATCATGTTTATAGAGCAAAGTACTGGTAAACTAGACCTTGGAATTAGTTAATTTACTGTAAAAATCACACCTGTTAAAGTTGTCCTGCATTAGATGTATTTACCTTCTATGTCTTGACTTCATTGTATTGAATGTACACATCATCAAAGTAAATACAGTTTAGAAAGATGGCAATGCATATTAGTATGAAATGGCATCTCAGAAGTTCTGATGGCCCCTCTTGCTGCTCTGTAGTATAGGTAGTATCAGAGCACTGCAGTAAATACTCAAAACATCTGGTCTGTTGATAGACCCAGAAGTTCATAGGTTCATAGGCTGGTACTAGACTATTGGCCTATACAAGCCTAGCCATTCCCTGGATATAGTGTTTTGATCTTTGCAGCATTTTAAATAACTAACTGTCTATGCAGCATACTCAAGCCTATCTTTGTGCAAAAGGCAGTAGCTCTTATTAGAGTCACTAAAGTGGGTGCACTTGATTTCATTTTGCACGTGTTATCTAAGGTGCTTACTTTTACTGAAATATATTAAGATGGATGAACTGGAAAATATATGAAGTGTTCTAATCTCTGAATTTTAAATGTTCCTGTTAGGATACCAGAGCCAGAGCTGGAAAAAATGCTTATGGTTTTGCTGAAGGAAAGATTTCCTCTGATGTGTTGGCGCCCGAAAGAGAAAAAAAAATCTGCTGGGGAACTGCCAAGGCACGTACTGCCCTGCCTACCATTATATAGATTGAAAGTTAAAGTTATGTATTCACCATAACTATGCATCTGTGTTGTCCATTTTTATTCTTCCTCAAAGAATGGGTCTTGGATCCAACCTCAGATCCAACTTGGCTGTTTTCTTTTAGATTTTTGGATACAGTTCTCAAGTTTTCTCTTTACCCGTAATGACCCTTACCATTACATTACCTCAGATCAAGTTTGCTGCTGTTAAGTATGCCTTAGGGCGTAAGTAACCATAATAAAATAAGAAATAGTGTAGGTACAGAATAGGGGCTCAAACTGGAAACAGTGTTTCTAATGCACCTCATCAGGTCACTCCCAAATGATAAGGCTGGGGGAAGGAGGGTGGGAAGTTGAGGAAGAATAAAAATGGACAACACAGATGCATAGTTATGGTGAGTACATAACTTTGATGTCTGATGTTATCATTTTCATTCATTCCTCAATGAATAGGACAGAGTCCCCAGCTATGATAATCTTGGGTAGCCCTCATAGAAAGATGTTCCATAGAACCTTAGAACCAAATGCAGTCCATTGGAGATGATATCCAACTTGTGATGAGCAATAAAAGTATGAGAACTGGACCAAGTGGTCACAGCACAAATTTTATCAATGGAAGCCCTGGCCCAAAACACAGATGATGTAGCCATGGATCTAGTTGAATGAGCTTTGGAGGTTTGGGTAAGGACAATCCTCTCAGAGAACAGACAAAGGAAATATTATCTGTTATCCATTTGGCTAAGGTAACTTTGTATACTAGTTTTCCCAACTTGTTTTTGACAATGGAAACAAACAGTTGATCAAGTTTCCTGAAATTTATTGTTCTATGGAGGTAACAACAAGTTGTCTATGTACATCTAAAAGATGAAGCATATATTCTCTCTTACTGTCAAATTTTGGAAAGATGACTGAAAAATTGATTACTTGATTTATATTTGACTTAGAGCCAACTTTTGGGAAAAGGAAGGGTTTGTACGTAACGTCACTTTATCATTGTGAAAAATCAAATAAGTTGATTTTGAAGAGAGTACTTGGAGTTCAGAAGCTCACCTTGCAGATGTAATAACAAGAAGAAAATTTGTTTTCCAAGAGAGAAATGTTAGATCTGACTTAGCAAAGGGCTTTAAAAGAGAGTGAATTAAAGTTTGTAACAGAACATTAAGATCCCAAGGTGGAGTAGGATCCTTTATCAGAGGCATGAGCAGAAGGGTACCCTGAAGGAATGCCTTACATAGGTTCATAGGTTCATAAGTAGGTACTAGGCTATCGACCCTAGGGCCTACGTAAGCCTAGCCAGCAAGGTTCCATAGCTTATGCTACCCAAGAAAGTTATTGTCCTGTGCCACTGTCCAGCAGAGACACAGACATGATCCCAGGGTGTATTTCCTATTTCCCATCCACTCATCAAGATTTTTCTTGAAGAGTGCTAATGAAGAACTTTGCTTGACATAGATGGGTAGCTTGTTCCAGTGTGTATTAAGTCTCTGGGACAGGAATCTATCCCTCCAGTGTGTCCTGTTTATTGTGGTGACAAGGTTTAGGTCCCTAGAGCATGTAGCTCAGAGGGATTGGGATTTTTTAGGTGTAGCATGTCCAACAGCTCTGGGTTTGACATAGCTTTATATGTTAGGCAGAGATCACCTCGGAGTAGGCGATATGCTCTGGAGTTTTTTTGAGGCGGTCAGTGTAGGTCATTTGTTTTAGGCCAGTAATCCTCTTTGTGAGGTACTTCTGTGGCCTTTCCAGCTGCTTCAGATGTCTTGTGAGGTACATTCCAAAAGGGGCGTTGTACTCTATAATGGGTCTAATGAGTGATGAGTAGAGGGGAACAATGACCTCTTTTTTCCTGGATGAGAACCCTTTTATGATGAGGTGTGCCACATAGAAGGACTTCCTGATTACTGTGGTGATGTGACTATCAAAGGAGAGACTACTGTCCACCTGGGTCCCAAGGTCTCTTATCACACATTCGGTTTTAAGTAGATTGCTGCCTATGTGGTAGTTCACATTTTGCCATTGAGCTTGATGCCATGGCTCTGACACCAGGCATCTGTCTCAGTGAGGCCCTTCTGTAGGATGTCCACATCATTTGGGGACTTGACTATGGCTCCTAGTTTGCAGTCATCTGCGAACTTTGTTAGCCAGAGGCCTTCTGTGTTAGCCATATTTTAGAAGAGGCTAGTGGGGAAGTATTATGGCCTATGTGGCAATCTGAGACAGCTGCAAACTGGAATTTTAATGTGGAGAAACTGGCACTACCTTGAAAGATTGAAGCAAGAAAATCTAACACAACAGGAACTGGAGCAGTAAAAGGATCGAACTTTCTCTCTTCTGCCCAATAGGAAAATCTCTTCCATTTACTTGTATAAATTTTTCTCATAGAAGGTTTCTGGGATGAAAATAAGATTTGTCGAACAGGAGAAGAAAGCCTGGACAGTCTAGCCATTGTTGGAATTGGAGAAACCATGCAATCAATTTGAGGCCTTGAATGTCCAGATGAGTCATCCCTGATGGATGCAATAGTAGACCTGGACTGGAGACCAGTGTCCAAGGTGGACATAGGAGATAATACTATAGGAATGGGAACCACACTTGCCGAGGCCTGAAAAGGGCAATGCGGGTTACCTTGATCTTCAAACACTGCGCTTTCTAGTGAAATTTGTGTATTAGGGGGAGGGGAAGATAAACATACAGAAGACTGAAGGAACAAATGTGGACTAGAGCATCTATTGATGACTCACCCTTAGGGGGAATTAGGGCAAAGAACCTGCTGCACTTTTGTTGAAGGGAAATGCAAACTGTCACAGCAAGGTTGACCCCACTGATGAAAAATAATTTCCATCACTGCATGATTGAGAGACCATTCATGCAGCATCAGGATGCTCCTGCTGAACTTCTCAGATAAAACCTTGGATTTTCCCAGTGTATGTATTGCTGCAAGAAAGCAGTTGGAAGATATCACCCACTGCCAGACTCTCATCGCTTCTCAGCAAAGGGGGTAAGATCTGTTTCCCCTCTGTTTGTTGATGTACAGCCCACTGACATATTGTCTATCTGGATAGCAATTGTTTCTGGAGGGAAGAGGGAATGCATCTGGACCATTTCTCCCCAGGCCTCCACTGAAAATTGGCTTTATTCCAAGTTGGACTTTCCTGATAAACAAATGGTAAATAAAATTCTGAAAGGCCTGTAATGCTAATAGGATTGATGTAATTTCTAAAACATTGATATGCAATTTGGTCTCTTCTGAGGACCACATGCCTTGCTTGAATAATCCATCCCAAGAAGTGCCCCCACCATCCCAATTGGGAGGCATCCATAGTCAATGTGGCCTTTGGAGGAGGAAAGATAAAAGAACATCTCTGACAAGCCTCATTGGACTGTATCCACCAAAGCAGGGAGTCTTTGCAGGCTTGCAAAGTTTTTATAGAATGTTTTAATGGATGTTGAAGCATCAACCATTGTACTGCCATGGTCCATTGAAGAACTCTCATGTGGAGGTGAGCTGTAGGTAACAGGGTGACTGCTGCAGTCATCAAACCTAAGGCTTGAAGAAGCAATCTTGCTGGAGAACAGTGATGATCTAGAATCTGTCTGACATGCAATCTTAGGGTATGAATTCTGCTTTGGCGTAAAAATATGAACTGATTGACAGTGTTCAGGCAAGCTCATATAAACTCCAAGACTTAAACTGGTTGAAGATGGGACTTGGAAAGATTGACTGTGATCCCTAGGAATGGGCACATATGGAGTAAGTAATCCTTGGCCTTCTCTAAGAAATGCTTGGTTGGTGTGGAAAGGAGCCAGTTGACTAAATAAGGAAATGCTCTGAATCTGTGCAGTCTGAGATGAGCTGATACCACTATCATGCATTTGGTGAACACCCTGGGAGCTGTGGTGAGACCAAATGGCAGACCTCTGAACTGGTAATGACTTACTCCCAGCCAATAGTGCACATCCATTTGTCTTTCTGTAGAAGAGGCAAAATGGACTGAACCATGACCATCTGGAATGTGGAGTTCTTCACAATATGATTTAGATGACTTGAGATCCAAAATAAGTCTTAGGTCCCCTGTTATCTTTGGCACTAACAAGAAGCTTGAGTAAATGTTGAATCCTGATTGGTCTGGTGGGGCCTCTTGCATGACTTCTTTTTCCAGCAGCTTTTGAATTTCTAGAGATACTAACTCCCTCTGATTGGGTGTAACATCAAAGAGACATCTCTTTTGTGAAGGACTTTGTGAAAAAGGAATGAAATAACCACTGGAAATGATCTTTTGCACCCAAGAATATCTTGTGATGGCTGTCCAGGCATTTGGGTGCATGAATAAGCCTCCCCAACTGCCTCCAGAGAAGAACAGTTGAGTAATCATTCAGGAGTACTGAAAGGGTCTTTTTGAAAAAGAGTCTCTGGACCCTTGATTTTGTGGACCCCCTCTGCTGCAAGTATGGTGTCTTCTACTTTCATTTCCCTTTCTACCTTTGGAAGAAATCCCCCACGTGAGTCTTGAAAAGATCTTTGAGATTTGTGGAACCACATTTTCTTACCACTATGTTGATTCCTGGAAGAAGATTTCTGCAGGGTAGAGAAATGGATTCCAACAGCAGACAAGGTCTTTCCATCTTGCTCACTGTGGGAAAGTGTGTCTTTAACTGTGGGCCCA
The DNA here is from genome assembly GCF_019279795.1 of Protopterus annectens. Classification (NCBI taxonomy): domain Eukaryota; kingdom Metazoa; phylum Chordata; order Ceratodontiformes; family Protopteridae; genus Protopterus; species Protopterus annectens. Next base: position 468,973,336 of record NC_056751.1, read on the forward strand.
AACAGGAAAGATCTATCCAAGTGAGCATTGATGAATGAGGATTTGAAAGGTTTCATAAAATTACACAATCTCATCCAGGCATGTTTCCCAGTGGCTATGCCTGAACCAGCATCCCATGAGGAACCTTCAGCTACATGATAAATTAACCTCATGGATGCATTTGATATATATGTTAGGGTGGCCATTTTGAAGGAATATGTTTTCTTTTCCTTTGCTGACATGGACTCCAGGGTAGCCTTAGGGATCTCCTTTACCAAGTCCCTCTGTAACCTAGTAAGGTGTGTCAGGTAGTTAAGCAACCCAAGGCAAAGGTTGCTGAAGTGTAAACGTGCTTTCCATATCTGTCTCTATTAGGAGGATGGACAGTGGATCTCTATTCAATTAGTTCCTTTTTGGTGGCTGCTACAACAACCATAACATCTACAGGGATTCCCTTACTCCAAAACTGCCTGTCTTTTGGGAATCCAAGGATCTTGTCTGGTTGATGAGGAATAGGTTCTGTGGTGTCTGGATCCTTCCAAGCCCAGCAGGAGACAAGGTTATAAGGACATCCACTGGGGACATGGATGAGCCAGCCCCAAAGGCTTCTAGGAACACTGACTCCTCTTGGGAAATGGTTTGGAAAGGACCAACCACCTTTTTGGCACAGGATCTCTAAAATGTCTCCAAAGGAAACATCTTTTGGTGGGCATCTTGAGGACCCTTTCCCTCATCAAAACTGGTGTCTTCTGTCAAAAGATTTCTGAGATAAATCTAAGTGCTTCCTCTTGTACAACATCTTCTGAGGAACCACTTCAATGGGATGCTCTGGAGAGGTATCAGATGAAATGGTAAGTTCCTGAATAGGAACTGCCCATAAGCTCTTACAGGCTGGCTGTCACTGTGGAATAGGGTGACAAGGCATAGAGATCAAATTTGATGGAGGAACAGGGATAGGATCCATGGAGGTGAGAGTCAAAGAAGATCTTGGATGGGAGAAAGCCCTCTCCACTACCTCGAAGGCAGAGTGACCAGGCGAAGTAGAAACCATCCTCACTGGAGCCAAAAGTCCATCCCTCCTGGATTTCCTCTTGGAAGAGTGAGTCATACCCAAGCTGTCCAGTGATGAGGCGCCAAGGAGAAGTGATGGCTCTGAAAACCTCAAAGTCAAAGTCACCCCTCCCTTGGATCCAGCACTGACACTTTGAATCCAACGCACATGCTGCTCAGTGGGAATCAGTGCTGAAAGGGTCAGGGAAACAGTAGGAGTCAAAGAAGAAGGTGGTATCTTCAGATCCAATACTTTAGTTCTCCATGTTCTTCGATCTTATGGCTCTGAAACTGTATATTGGATTGGAGAAGGAGTCACAATTGGGTGCAAATGTTGTTGAAGGCTCATGGATCCAATGGGAGACAGAGCCATTACAGCTTCCATCTGGATTTGTGCTCTAAGGAATGTCCTCATCATCCAGTCCACATCTGCCTCAGAAAGACTTCGGGAGGACTTGATCAAGGAAGAGGTGGAGGGAGGAAGAGATGGCTTCCTAGGAGTCTCCTGTAAACAGGAAGATCTGAGCTTAGAAGACATCAAATCCAGAGGAAAACAGGGACTCCATATCTGAAAAGATTTAGAGGCTATGACAGTTGGATCTGAGGATGTCAGATCTGACATTTTTTAACTTTAGGAAGTGGCTCTGAGATTGGAGCAGCTCTTGGAGACTGCATAGGAGAGCACTTATTATGCTTCCTGGGCTCTGAGGATTTCTGCTTTTTGGAGGGGGTTTGAGCCCCTAAAACTGTGGAAGAAGAAGCAGGCAAAAGGCCCTCCAGGACCAACTTATTATGTCTGTCACTGATAGCCCTTGAGTTAAATCCAGCACAGATTTTGCAATGCACTTCTAAATGGGAAGAGCCTAAACAATAAATGCGCTCCCTGACGGCATCAGAATTAGGTATCTTATGCCCACAGGAAGTGCACTTTTTAAATCCAGTAGGCTTTTCAGCCATACCAACAATAAACAATTTTAAAAGTAAGGAGCAAGATTGTAATATGTAATATAAATATATATACACATATATATATATATATATATATATATATATATATATATATATATATATATATATATATATTTTTTTTTTAACCAGATAGAAGGAAAGTTTACCAACAATGATAACAAAGATTACCTTAGAAGGTAAGGTAAAGAAAGGAAAGGCCAATACCAACTATGGTAAAAAGAAATACTCTTAAAAAAGGTAAAGAAAAAGGATATGAAAAACTACCGGAATGACTAAACAGAAGAAGAATCATCTAAGGAAGTGATTTACTTAGAGTTTGGGAGGGTGGCCTAATGGTTAAGGTGTTTGCCTTACAAACACAAAGTGTAGTGTTTGAGTCTCACAAGGGATAACTGGCTAGGCTTAAAATGACTTGCAAGAGCAGTTGGCCAAGTACTAATCTATGATTTCTATGTTTTTAACTCATAAAACCTATCACAGGCACCCCAGAGCTTGAGAGAATGCAATCTTGACCGAACCATTAGAACAGCAAATGAAATCTGAGATAATGCAGTGGTAAAGGGCATTATGGGAAAAAGCAGGCACTTGAGAGTCGGAGCAAAGAATATAAAGGAAAACAGATGAGTTGAGGAATGAATTAACATGACAACCTCAGATCAAGAGATATTACTACAGGCTTGAATTTTGCTGGTGATTCTGTTCTATGAAGTATTAAAAAAATGGATGAATTCTCTGATTTGAAGTTTGTTGCTATATCAAGAGTCTATCATTTGGCCCTTCGAAAGAGGAAAGCAGCTGTAATTTTGCTGTATCTTCTTTCTCACTACTACTCATTGATAAGATTGCTTCAATCAAGCCTATGGCATAAACATATATAAAATCCAGTATTCAGTGGCTCTTTACAACAGCTACATACTCAGGACTGTCACAACCATTACAGCAGAAACATCCTTTGCATGCCTATTACTAACAGAGCCACTTTTCTTCACAATGCACTAATTTACAAACTGCTACAGCTTGGATACTGTCCAAAGAACAAAGATACTCACTTTGGTCAGACTACATTCAGACTAGCCACTGGAGAACAAATAAAACACTGTCTAGGTTAGAGCCAGCTATATACAGCAAACTACCTACAGACATAAAAATTATAGATACTTTTTAAATATTCAAAAGACACCTTAGGCAACTCCTGAAAAATTAAACCACGTGTACTTCCTTTAGAGACTGTTGCTAGTTTTGCCTCTTATAACAACATGTACTCACATTTAAATGAATATTTTCTAGTAAATATTGTAAATATTTAATCTGAAATGTGTTTATTTTTCCCAATCATATAAGATTTTTTTCATGTATGTTACAAACTTTACTTCTAAAGTACCTTTACCCGCTTATATTGTGAATATGTAGTCAGAAACAGTGTTTTGTTCATTGGTGTTCCAAACTTTTTTTCCTTTTCGACAAATTGACTGCTATACTGTTGTACCTGTGTCATGGCTGAAAAAATCAATAGACTAGCCCACCTATCTGGTTACCAAACTGTAAAATAAAAATACACAAATAAATAAAGTACGTTTGCCATCAATACCACTATTACACCATTACAGCAGCTATATTCTTAGTATCCAGTACCGTCAGCATCAGGACCAATACAGTTGGTGTGTACTTTAAATCTAAGGACTTAACAATAACACAACTACAACAGTTATACTTAGTAGCCAGTACCATTATCTTTAACAACAGTACAGTGGGTATATACTAAGTGCTAATGGCTTTAATGTTAATACAACTAAAGTAGCTATACTTAGTATTCAGTACTTTTAACATTAGTACCATTACAGTGGGTATATACTTAGTATCTAATGGTTTTATCATTAATACTACTAAAGTAACTATGCTTAGTATTCAGTATCTTTAACATTAACACAACTACAGTGGATATATACTTAGTATCTAATGGTTTTAACACTGATACACCTAAAGTAGCTATACTTAGCATTCAGTACCTTTAAAATTAGCCCCACTACAGTGGGTATATACTTAGTATCTAATGGTTTTAACATTAATACACCTAAAGTAGCTATACTTAGCATTCAGTACCTTTAATATTAGCCCCACTACAGTGGGTATTTACTTAGTATCTAATGGTTTTAACATTAATACACCTAAAGTAACTATGCTTAGTATTCAGTATCTTTAACATTAGCACCATTACAGTGGGTATATACTTAGTATCTAATGGTTTTAACATTAATACACCTAAAGTAGCTATACTTAGTATTCAGTACCTTTAATATTAGCCCCACTACAGTGGGTATATACTTAGTATCTAATGGTTTTAACATTAATACACCTAAAGTAGCTATACTTAGTATTCAGTACCTTTAAAATTAGCACCATTACAGTGGGTATATACTTAGTATCTAATGGTTTTAACATTAACATAACTGACTGTCAGGCAAATTATGTGTAAAGTATGAAATGCTGCTTATCTGTAAATAAAAAAGCAGACAGGTTTGGGACCCAAATCTCACAGGAAAGGAGACAAGATGAGAGCAAAGAAAACATTAAAATCAAAAATGAAAGGATTTAGTATGAAACGAGGGTAAGGAAGAAAAGGAGATAGATGATGAGGGACTAAGGAGAGCATAAAGAAGTACTCACAAACACAGAAGTACCTCACAAAGAAGATTACTGGCCTCAATCAAATGCCCTACACAGACCACCTCAAAAACCCCCAGCTTTACTCCATAGCATATCACTGACTCCAAGGTGATCTCTGCCTAACATATAAAGCTATGTCATACCCAGAGCTCTTGGACATGCTACACCTAAAGAAATCCCAATCCCTCCAAGCTACACATTCTAGGGACCTAAACCTTGTCTCCACAATAAACAAGACTTGCTGGAGGGATAGATTCCTGTCCCAGAGACTTCCCATACTCTGGAACAAGCTACCCATCTATGTCAAACAAAGTTCCTCATTAGCACTCCAAGAAAAATCTTGATGAGTGAATGGGAAATAGGAAATACACCCTGGGGATCACTTCTGTGTCACTGCTCAACAATGGCACAGGAAAATAACTTTCTTGGGTGGCATAAGCCAGGGAACCTTGTTGGCTAGGCTTACATAGGCCCTTGGGCCGATAGCCTAGTACCTACCTATGAACCTATGAACCTATGTACTAATGGTAGAAGAAGGCTAAAGGAGTAAGATTAAAGTAACATTAAAGGAATGTTTTCATAAGTTCATAGGTAAGTATTAAGCTAGCTGTCCTTATGGGACATTTTAAGCCTATCCAGTTTCCTTTCTTGTGCTCTAATTAACCTATCCCATTTCATTAGATGGTAGCTTTACCCATACCATGGTAGATAATTACATATTACCTCTAATAAGACTAACCGGGATCATGCCATAGATAATTTGAGAGGATGCATGCATGAGATAAAGCATTCATCAGCTGCTTGTGTCCATTATGGGGTAATTCCTGGGGTAAATGTTCTGTTTCCCATCTATAGATCCATGTTCTGCTTGAATATGGACAGGTATGAACTTTGTTTTATGTGGCTGAAGACTCTTTTCCAGAGTAGCGGTATTCTCTGCAAGATATAAATGTCCCTCCAAACTATTATGTTAATGTTGCACAAGAGGTTTAGATCTCAAGAGCAAGAATTTCTGATGTCATTTGACTTGCTGATGTTTAGTAAATCCATCAGTATTGGGTTGGAAGATGTCTTGTATGTCAAACATGTCACCTTTTAGTAGTCTGTATGATACTGAGTATAGTCACAGGGCTTTGAGTCGGTCCATATTTAGGCCTTGCATTCTTTTAGGAAATTATCACCTTGGGCATTCTATTTTCTGCATGTGTCTGGACAGATACACACCAAATGGGGCATTATATTCCATGATTGGCCTAATGAGGCTTATATGAGTAAAGGAGTAAAGGGGGTTAATAACATCCCAAGATCTAGACAAAGTCCCTTTGTTTATAAGCTGTACAATATAGATGGACTTTCTTACAACAATATATACATGTTGGTCAAAGGTTAGGCTACTGTCCATATAAGTTCCCAAATTCCAAGCAACTGGGTCAACTCTTAAGGTCTTATTGTTAATGTGGCAGTTCCCTGGGATATATGACTTCCCAAAGGAAACAGTAATGCATTTTTTGGTGATTAGTTTCAGTCCATTATTTTGGCACCCGTCATTTATTTGAGATAAGTCTTCCTGCAGGATGGCTAAGTAGAGGGAGTCCTGTACCAAGCTAATATATAGTATGGACCTTTCTGATGGTTATTTGGACATGACAATGCTCTAATGCATTGTGCTGCTTTACAGGTCTTGATGTGAGTCTCTTCTATATGTAAACTGAGACACCTTCACCTTTCCCTCCCTCCTTTGTAGTAGCTGATTATAATGTGTGGAAGGCATTATAGTCTTGCATAGCTGGAGCACTCTCTACTATTTTAAGCCATGTCACAGCCACTACAAAGATGTCAATGTCCTTCAGGGTGAAAAGGGCTTGTAGGCCATGGAGTTTCCTGTTTAGGCTCCTAACATTGATCAGTAACACTGCCATATTTTACTTTGCTTGTTTCATTATTTTGGTAGGTTTATCAGGTTGGAGTTGCCTAAAACAGGAACTAGGGGGATGCACAATGTCTTTGCCAATAATCAAAACCCCAGATGAGATAGTTGCAGGCCATCCCTGGCAAAGCAGTGTGGTCTGTCAATCATAACTTTCCAAGTTGACAAATATTGGATCCCCTTTGAATAACACCAAAAATTAAGCCAATTATTAAAGTTTTTGCACAAATTGCAGCATCATGCTTCTTTTCAGTAATATATATTTTTTTAAGTAGGAAAGGAATAATAAAAATACAGAAGAGGAGGAGAAAGAGGAGAGACAAACTGACAAGGGAAGAGGGAGCAAAGATACAGAACAAAATGTTGTAAGACCAGAGCAAGATGCCATACAATGAAGGGTGATTCATTAAATTCCAGGGAGGGAAAGTGGGGTCAGTGTATGAATGATAGCCAAGGAACTGTTAGTTCAACTCTGATTCTGAATCTGGGAAGCTGAGGGGATGGAGCCTTTTGGAAAAGGAAAACTGATGGAACTAGGGGATCACTGGACTGTGACATGAGGAGAAAGCAAAGATATGCATAGTGACATGGTATATAGAAACATGCTTCAACTTGATAAAGATAGAAAATGTGCATATTAGACTATACATGCAGAAGGGGATATATAGTGCTTTTACAAGAAACCAAGCTGAAGGTAACAGAGAAAGTGAGACGATGTTAAGATGAGATTAGCCAAGATGGTAATATGATCCCAAAACAGGAGAGGGAGTTACAACTGTATTCAAAAAGGACCTGCTGGTAATCACTGAGAAAGTCAGGAAAGGTAGGGAGGTGAGAGAGACCCTCCATCAAGAGAGGATGCAGGAAATAAAACACACCATGGGGAGAAAATTTTGCAGTATCTTGCATCATGCTTCTTTTCTGTAATACAATTTTCAAAAATTAGGAAAGGAATAATAAAAATACAGAAGAGGAGGTGGAAGAGGAGAGACAAACTGACAAGGGGAGAGGGAGCAAAGACACAGAACAAAATGGTGTAAGACCAGAGAAAGATGCCATACAATGAAGGGTGATTCACTAAATTCCAGGGAGGGAAAGTGGGGTCGGAATACAGGCAATAGCCAAGGAACTATTAGTTCAACTCTGATTCTGAATCTGGGAAGTTGAGGGGATGGAGTTATTTGGAAAAGGAAAATTGGATAAACTAGGTGGTTACTGGACTGTGACATGAAAAAACAAAGATATGCATAATGACATGGCATATAGAAGAATGCTTCAACATGATAAAGATGGAAAAGGTGCATACTATACTATACATGAAGAAGGGGTCATATACTGCTTTTACAAGAAACCAAGCTGAAGGTAAGAGAGAGTAAGAAGATGTTAATCTGAGATTAGCCAACATGGTAATATGATCAGAAAGCAGGATGGAGAGTAGGAGTCACAACTGTATTCATAAAGGACCTGTTGGTAATCACAGGGAAATTAGGGAGATGAGAGAGAGAGACCCTCCATCAAGAAAGGATACAGGAAATAAAATACACCATGGGGGATATATACATATATGTGTATATATATATATATATATATATATATATATATATATATATATATATATATATATATATACATATATATATATATATATATATATACAAATATATATATATATATATATATATATATATATATATATATATATATATATATACACACACACAAATATATATATATATATATATATATATATATATATATATATATATATATCTATATAGATAGATATATAATGTCACAATCTTGAGATTCATAAAATCGAGGCCACAATCTCGAGGTTGTGAAATCTCGAAATTAAGAAATTAACTAAAAAAAAAAGAAAACGTAAAACCATATTTTTGCAGGAGGGCAAGCCAAGCTGCAAACCCCCTCATGGAGGGGCTGCACCCCCCCACACCCCCTGCAACTTAAATATACTAACTACAAGATCGCACTACAGTGTAGAGAATGGTAATGTTCCCATTCTGCACTGTATAACAATGTCTATTACCATTCTCTCCTCTGATCTCGGAGTAAGTATATTTAAGTTACAGGGGGTGTGGGGGGTGCAAAGGGGCTTGCTCCCCTGCAAAAACATGATTTTACATTTTTTTTTATTTCATTTGTTAATTTTGAGATGTCACAACCTCAAGATTGTGCCTCAGTTTTATAAATCTCGAGATTGAGACATTTTGAAATTAAGAAGTACACCTGCCCAAGCAACAAGGACCTCCAAAGCCAAAACGCAAATAAACACCATTCACAACCAAATTGACACATAGCTCACAACACCAGTGTGCCACCCAACAACAGCCCCTAAGGCAAGACAATGTACCCAACACTTTAGTCATAGGTGACTCTATAGTCAGGCACACTGATGTCCCATGCACCAGGCTGAACAAGGAGAAAATTACAGTCAACTGCCTGTCGGGTGCCAGGATCCACCACATAATGCATGCACTCAAGTCACTCCACAACAAGTAAAAATACGATTTTGTCATTATCCATGCTGGAGTGAATGACTTGAGACGTACCTCCCTCGACTACATGAAAAGAGACATGGAAGAGCTCTTGGATCATGTGACCCAGGCAGGTATGACCCTAGTCCTGAGTAGCATCCTGCCTTCGCCCAGAATGATACCACAATATAAGGACAAAATGATTGACTTCAACATTTGGCTAAGCTTCTGGTGTCATTCAAAGGGGATCCAGTATTTGTCTGCCTGGGAAGCCATGATCAACAAACCACGATGCTTTGCCAGAGATGGTCTGCACCTGTCATCCCTGGGATGGTAATGCTACTCAATGCTAGAAGTCTAAACCTCAAAATGCACTCTCTTGAGGCACTCCTAAAAATGGAGAACATCGATATCTGTGCAGTAACTGAGACCTGGTTCAAGGCTCCATAGAACACCCCTGCAATACCAGGCTACAATTCTTACTACGCTTTTCAGCCACAAAACCAAGACTGAAACACTAAAGGTGGGGGAGTGTCCATATTCACCAAGGATATTCACACCTCCAGGCTAGTTGCCCAACACAATGCATCTGAACTTCTCCAGGTGCAACTAACACTAGGTAAGACTGCAATCCAAATTGTAACTTGCTAAGATCCCCCACCATGCCCCAGATTCTCACTACACCTTTCTAAACATACTGGAAAATATTAAGATACAACCAAACACCCTAATACTGGGTGATTTCAACTACCCTGCCATTAATTGGGAAAACTACTCGGGTACCAACTCCTTTTCCCAACGGTTCTTGGAATTCATAAATTCCAATGCCCTGGATCAACTAATCCATTGTCCCACCAGGGGCTCCAATATCCTAGACCTGGTCATTACCAACATGGGAGATAGATGCTCCACACCAGTGGTCGCCACCTCATTGGTTAGGTCTGACCATAAGCAAATCACCCTTGACATCCACATCCCACCTCCACCCCCCAGTAAGGAAACCTCCTAAAAAAACTACTCCAAAGCCAACTTCATGCTACTGAAGTCAGAAGTGACAAACTTCACAACATCCATGCAGACGGGATCTGGAAGTTCGAGTGCAGAATCCTACACTAAGGCACTGTATGAGCACATCCACTCGTGCATGAATCGTGCCATTCCAAATAGAACCAAGATGCTCTTCTCCAAAAAAAGGAAGCCAATCTGGTGGTCCCCTGCTATAAACAAACTATACAACAGAAGGAAGAAACTGTTGCAGAAAAGAGGAAAATCCAAGGATGCAAAAAACTCCCTCACCAGCCTCAGTAATAAGATGAGATTCCTCATAAAATCCTCAAAAGCTAGTTACGAAAATAAAATTGCCGAAGATTCCAAAGACAACCACATGGCATTCTATAGTTATGTCAAGAATCTAAATGGCAATGCTCAGATCTGCTCTGAGCTACAACAGAATGGCATTAAATATACTGATCCCAAAAGCTCAAAAGCTAGTTACGAAAATAAAATTGCCGAAGATTCCAAAGACAACCACATGGCATTCTATAGTTATGTCAAGAATCTAAATGACAATGCTCAGATCTGCTCTGAGCTACAACAGAATGGCATTAAATATTCTGATCCCAAGGATATTGCCAATATCCTGGCAGATCAATTTAGCGGCAACTTCACCCCCCCTCTCACCCCCTAAAGGGCCCATCTCAATACCAAAAGATTGCCAAATTCTGATAATCACGGCCACACAGGTAGAAACCACACTCTCCAAAGCTAAGAATACAGCATCCATGGGACCAGATGACATCCCAGGCTGTGTACTACATGAACTACAAAATGAACTGGTACCTCACCTAAGTGTCATGTTTCATCATAGCCTCACCTCAGGCTTTGTGCCCACTGAGTGGCGGGGAGCTACAGTTATTCTGCTCCATAAGGGAGGGTCCGCCTTGGATCCCGGGAACTACTGTCCCATCAGTCTGACAAGCCTGATCTGCAAGGGCATGGAACGCATTATCATGGAACTTATACACAAAGACATTGGAAACCTTCAAACACAGGACCCCACCCAGTTTGGGTTTGTGAAGGGCTGATCTTGTCTCCTGAATCTGATTGACTTCTTTGAATCAGTCTCCAGAGCTGTGGACGAGGATAAGGCGGTCCACACAGCCTATCTGGACCTCGCCAAGGCCTTTCGACACCATCCCCCACTCTGGAATCATAGATAAACTTACTAAGCTGGGCATAAATCCCTACATCACTCGATGGGTTGCCAAATGGCTTACTGACAGAACCCAGACTGTAAAAGCAGCCGACTCCAAATCCAGCTCCAGACAAGTGACAAGTGGAGTACCTCAGGGTTCAGTCCTGGGACCACTCTTGTTTGGCATCTACTTATCTGAAGTACAGGCCAACACTAAGAGATTCTGGCTAACAAAGTTTGCAGATGACTGCAAACTGGGAGCCATTATTGAATCCCCAAATGAGGTGGATATTCTACAAAAGGGCCTTACAGAAACAGATGCCTGGTGCCAGAGCCATGGGCTCATGCTTAATGCCAAGAAATGTATAGTTATCCCCATGAATTACCACATAGGTGGCAGGACACTAAACATCTAAAGTGTGATGATAGACTTAGGGACACAGGTGAACAGTGGTCTCACTTTTGATAACCACATCGCCACAGCAGTCAGGAAATCCTTCTATGTGGCACACCTCATCACTAAGGGCTTTTCATCCAGAAAAAAGGAGGTCATTGTCCCACTGTACTCATCCCTCATTAGACCCATTATAGAGTATAATGCCCCGTTTGGTATGTACCTCACAAGACATCTGCAACAGCTGGAAAGGCCACAGAAATACCTCACTAAAAGAATCACAGGCCTAAAGCAGATGCCATATGCTGACCGTCTAAAAAAACTCCAGCTATACTCTGTGGCATATTGTCTACACAGAGGCTTAACATACAAGGCCATGTCAAACCCTGTGCTGTTGGACATGCTCCACTTAAAGAAATCCCAATCCCTCAGAGGCACATGCTCTAGGGATCTAAACCTAATCCTCACAATGAACAAAACATGCTGGAGGGATGGGTTCCTGACCCAGAGACTCCCCATACTCTGGAATAGACTGCACATACATGTCAAGCAGAGCGCTTCATTGGCCCTCTTCAAAAGGAACCTTGATGATTGGATGGGAGATAGGAAATTCACCCCGGGGATCATGTCAGTCGCCCTGCTAGACAGGGACCCAGAGAAGTAAATACTGTGGGAAGAAATAACCAGGAAATTGTTATGGCTAGGCTTGCATAGGCCTTAGAGCTGATAGCCTAGTACTAACCTATGAACCTATGAATCTACATATATATATATATATATATATATATATATATATATATATATATACACACACACACACACACACACACACACACACACACACACACACACACACACACACACACACACATGATGTTCCACAATCAAAGTCTCCAGCACTAGAAATACATGAAGTAAAAATCCACTTTATGTAAATAAATACGATCCATGCAGGATAAATGTACTGATGAAGCCATGGGGTGAAACCAATTTGTTGTTTCCTTTCTGCCAAGTAGATATCATTAAATTCTGATCATTTATCCTGCACGGATCATATTTATTTCTGTCTCCATTGCACTTTTGTCTAGTTTGTACACTGTTTGTATGTGGAATTTTATATATATATATATATATATATATATATATATATATATATATATATATATATATATATATATATATATATATATATATATATATATATATATATATATATATATACAGATTCACTTTGTAATCCCAAAATACTGAAATAACGGATTTCAGTATCTCAAGACTATAAAGTTGAAAACTCACAAACCCGAACCTCAAAGCTGCGACTGTCAAAAAAGCACTACACCACACAAACAAACACAAATACACTTACCTCCTGACACTACAATAAACCAAAACAACACACACGAACACAACAAAACAAACACACACACCTACCTATCCTATAAACAGGGGTGCAAGCCCACTACACCCCCTACACCCCACTACTTATATATACTAACTCCATGGTCACATTAAAAAACTGAAAGACAGAAAATCCACCACCACACATTCTACACCCTCCTTGCACAAACACACATCACATACATACAAACACCACCACTCAACACTTGCACACTCACACTCGTACTTACCTACCCTAACCTACACCTAAAACCCCCAACACACTCACATACACACAAACCCTCCCCAAAACTCTTAAAAAACATTACACTTACCTAACACGCCATCACTGCTGCGGGTTCAACATTTCCGGGTTCGATATTCTGCAGTTTTGCACAACTGTTATTTTTTTGTGATTTGTAGTGTTAGATGTTATGAAATTCGATGTTATGGGTTTTAGATGTTTTGGGTTTTAGATGTTCTGGTCTTAGTGTTATAAAATTAAATGTTATGGGTTTTAGATGTTTCAAAGTAGACATATATATATATATATATATATATATATATATATATATATATATATATATATATATGTGTGTGTGTGTGTGTGTGTGTGTGGAGGAGCCTTGCATTTATTCTAAATTGTGATGATGTCTGTTTAATCAACTGCATTTTGTTGATTAAATGGATTGTTAGCAGGTGTGCAAGATCGACAATCCCCGGGAAGGGGAATATTGATCTAGCACACCTGTCGACCATCTATGTATGTCGACCAACTGCCATCAATGAAGCACCTGTTGACATTTTGTATATACATACATACCCAATAAAGATAAGCTTTGCAGACATTTTTTTGAGCACTGGGGAGATATAAAAGGAAGTGTTATGTAGCTGGTGGGTGGGAGTTTCTGTGTGACAGCAGACAGAGTAAACCATACATTATTCAAAAGAAGGAATGAAGTCAGAAAATGATGAAGGACCTGAAGGACGATGTGATGAAAGGAAGATGGATAGATATCTTGAGAGAAGTACATCCTGTTTTAAGGGAAGGCCATTTACTAGAAATTGTCTGGAACACACAAGTGGATTAGATAGATTTATGGAGTTCAAATGAAGTTTCTCAGTGTGGTGGAATGAATACACTTAATGTATAATAATTAAGTTCTCCTTCTCAGTTATTTGTAATCAGTGTTTTTTATATAACTTATAGATTCCCATAGCATAAGGATGCTAATCAAATACTGTAAGAGATAGAAATACAAGGTAGAAACATACAGAAACTGACAGTAGTGAAAATGAATTTGAGAAACAGATGCTGGGGCTTAGGTTGAAATAGGACAATGGACAAATTGAAGAAACATGAATTGAGAAAGGTGCTGGAAATGATAATCAAAAAGCTGTTACACTAGATAATGAGAAAGACAGCTACAGGGTAGGGTACTACTGGTGAGATGGAATTAAAGCTACAAGCAGTGGAAGAAATGAGGGTATATAAATGAGGAAGAAAGGAAAGAGCCCCCAAAAAAGCATAAAAGTCTGGAAGGTATTATTATGGAAAGTCAAAATCAGATATGGTCAAATAAAAAAGAGAAGAGCTCCTAAAGGATGAGATGAAAATTAGGACTGAAATAAGAAAGAAGTCTAAGGCCACATTGGAAATCAAAAAGTGGCATTAGCAGGATTTCTGGTGATTGGTGGAAGAATCATTTTGGAAGATGGATTGGACACGCAAAGGGGAAAAGGGAATAGAAAAGTACCAAAGTTAAAAGAGAAAGGAAAGAAGGTGGTGGAGGAGAATGAAAGAAAAAAGAAATGTTTTAGAATATATCAGAAACTCTAGAAAGCCAGAAAAGCAAAAGGTCGAGAAAGCTGAAATGGAGGTGAAGGGAGGAAAAAACTTTAACATCAGTCACAATCAGTGAAGGAGACTGAGTGTAGAGATTAAAGAAGAAAATTTTAGTAAAACAAACACACATGATTAAGGTAAGGAGAAAATAACCCATGTGGGTAAGCATATATAAGGCAAATGTTTATAAGAATATGACAAAAAATTTTATATCATCATCTATGATGAAGGTAAAAGTGTTGGTGCTGTCAGATGAGGGAGATGAGCCAATGGAAGCTGAAAGTTACAGACCATCCATCCATCCATCCATCCATCCATCCACAACACCTTTTTCCAGTTTTTGCACATGGGTTGCAGTCAGGCTAGACAAGAAACTTCCATACCATATTCAGGATGGACAGACTGACTATTAGAAATAGACAAATGAAGGAAAAGTTGGTAAGGTTCATGCAAGCAGAGGAGAATAGGACAGAAGAAAAACAGGGGTATCATTCTTTTTGACCTTAAAAATGCATGACTTTGATGGAATTTTCTGTTTGAAATGTTTCGGAACAGAGGCCTATATAAGAATTTTTTTTAGGATTGGCAAAAGTAGTATAAGTCAGTCCAGAGAAAGAGGTCATGATGCATAGGAGTATCAGATACAGCAATGGCTGACCTGTTCACCCTAGTAAGTAAGTAGCTTATGAATGAAATTAGGCTTGAATTGAGGCTCCTTAAGTTAGATAAAGGTATACAATGATTTGTAATGTTTGAAGATAATTATATGTTGAGACCCTATTTTGTTGAAAAACGATGACAAGAATAAACCAATCTTTTATAAAGTTGAAATGGAGGCAGGACTTAGGTGCAACAACAAAGAAAATAGTGCTAGTAAGAACTGGGTTTGGAATGGTAAAGGGGTGTAACACTGAAATCAGATCGGGAGCATTTCCAAAATATATTGTCCTACATGTTGGAAGAACTGTGGCAGACACAATTAGTGTAAATGTATTAAAATTTAGGAAGAAATCATTGGAAACCTTAAGAAGGGGAAACTTAACATTTACATTATTAGGACAGCTAAATGTATTTCAAATGGTGATAGGGCCAATGACATTTCATGTGTTAAGGAACTTTCCTAGAGACCCAGTGAAGAAAGAACTGCAAAATCTACAAAGTGAGCTGGAGAAATAGATTGATGAAAGTGAGAGCATAAGGATATACCAAAGCAAAAAGAGAGGACAGGCAGGGAGTGCCACACATCCTTATGTAAACATCATAACTTGAATAAAAATGTGGGTCAAAAGGAGCAGGAAACGGAGATAAAGGAGATAAAAGAATTCTCCACTGGTGGGTAGCCTCCTGGTGTGAGAAGGCATACAGAAGCTGTCAGTAAATGATAAAACATTAAATTAGGAGAGCAGACAAAAGGCACTATGCGGAGAAAGCAGATAGGGGAAAGCTGTGGATATACACAATAAGAAAATATGGAAAGAGTGCAAGATAAGGTAAGAAAAGATCTGTTGTGGGAACTCATATGTGGGAATGGCACATTTAAGACATTAGAGGAGCTAATATAGCAAACTGGACTGCCTAGAGTGGTAGAATTACTTAATTCTAAGAGAAATGTGGATGAGGATAAGGAAATAAGGAGATATAGACAGAAGGACAAGCTAGCAGAGGAAATACAAAGATCTGAAATGTTCTTCGGAAGAAATAAGGAACTTTAAAGAAGTAGAAATATAGAATTATATAAGCTGTAATGCAGCAAGAGAATAGGGAATATGTATGGGATGCACAAAGAGGGTAGCGATAAAGGATGAGACAATTCAGAGAAAATGTGGATATAAGTGACAAAAGTGGAAGAAGAACTGCAAAGCATTTACAGCTTAAGGGACCAGCAGTTAAGAATCATACCTAGATGCTATCTCACCACACAAAGATTAAAAAAGGATGCTGGGAAAGAGAATAATACACACTGGAGATGGAGACATGAAACAGCAGGAATGAAACACATTATTGGGAATTTGAGTAGGCACAAAAATCTGGAAGGATGCATTATAAATGTGAGTGGAGATTTTTTTCAAAAAATGTTGAGACATCTGTGATTATTACATATGAGGCTTGGAGTAGAATGGGTGAGTTTGGGCAAAAAAGGCATAAGGAGTACAATTGATGTTGACAGCTGATGTCATGATGATGGTAGCCAAAAACTAGAAAGGGATGCAAATGATACCCAATCAAGGCCTACCATGAAATTTATGATAACTGTGACAATATGAGGTATTGCCACCTATGCCAGGAGAAATAGGGCAGTGGATATGTAACATATACCAGCACAGCTAGATGGAATTTTGTAAAGAATTATATGTCATTTGTATATATAATACTTGCTTGGGCAGTCTACTCCAGTCAGAGCTTTAGGAGGGACCCCATTCCAAATGCCTTTGGCCAAGATTCACCTTGACTGGGAAGGTGGAAAAGGAAGCAAACAAGTAGGCGTGTTTGAGGATATCCCTGCAGATGTCTTGATAGGGAATGATTTTGATAATGCATTACTTTATGTGTATGCAATTACATGTAGTCAGGTTTAGCAACAAGCACGTGGGGCTGGTAGCCTGGGAGACCCAGACAGACACCACACCTGAAGCCAGGGCTGGTGAAGTGGCTATTTCAGGTTGGGAGCTACCCTGTAGCAGTGATCCTGAAGATGAGCCACAGGTAATGGTAGGTACTGATGTTCTCTTGGACAGATTGACTGTAAGGGAAGATGTGAGTGGTAGTACCCAGGCTGACAGAGAGACACCACTGTCAGAAGATACCAGTCTTCCTTTGGAAGGGGAGCTGGGAAGAGTTACAAAAATAGAGTTGAGACAGGCTCTGTTCTTGGACCTACATTAAGAGGCTTGAGGGAGGTATCTAGGGAGGCACCTGATTTTCAAGGAAGAGTGGAATCTGTAAACTTGAACAAAGGGTTACTGTATAGAGACTGGATCCCTGAGGGAGGGCTGGAGGGTGAGGTGATACAGCAGTTGGTAGTACCTAGAGTCTACCATCTAGCACTTCTAGCCAAAGCTCATGACATTCCTTTTACAGGTTATATCGACATAAAGTGTACCAAGGGATGTGTTATGCAGATCTTTTATTGGCCTGGGATTGCTAGGGATGTAACAGGGTACTGCATGACCTGTGAGCAGTGCCAAAAAGTAGGCAAGGAAGTAGACAAGGTCAAGGCTCCTTTGATGCCTTTGCCTGGGATTAAGGAGGCATTTCAGAGGATAGCTATGGATGTTGTGGGGCCTCTGATCACCCCACGTTCCACAGGGAAGAAGCATATCCTGGTGATAATAGATCATGCTACTAAATACCCTGAGGAGGTGGCTCTGTCCTCCATTGACGCAGAGAAGGTGGCAAATGCTTTGCTAGAGATTTTCAGCAGGGTAGGTTTCCCTAGAGAAATATTGACTGACAGAGGTGCCAATATTATATCAGACCTGCTGGCTTGTCTGTGGAAGTGCGGTGGGGTGAAGCACCTAAGGACCATCCCCTCCCATCTCTGGACTAATGGTCTTGTGGAGAGGTTAAACTCTAGACTAAATACCATGCTACAGGCATCTGCAGACCAGTTTAAGAGAGAGTGGGACAAATATTTGCCCATCTGCTGTTTGCATGCAGAAAGGTGCTACAGGAATCCACAGGTTTTTCAACCTTTAAGTTGTTGTCTGGGCATAATGTGAGGGGGCCTTTAGATTTAATTTGTGATGACCGGATTGGTGAATATGAATCTTACAGAGGAGTTTGTTGGCATATGTCCTAAACCTCAGGACAAGGCTTAGGGAGCTCATGGCCTTGGTCCAGGAGAACCTGGCAGGAGCTCAAAAGCAGAAAAAGGTCTGGTATGATATGAATGCTTGAGCCTGAGAGAATGCTGTGGAACAGCAGGTTATGATTCTCATACCTGTCAGACACCATAAGCTGCAGACAGCTTGGGAGGGACCCTTCAAAGTGATATTGACTACATGGCAAAACTGCTAGGCAGGAGGCAGGGGCACAAATTGTACCATGTTAACATAATGAAGCCTTACCATGATAGGAGGCCCTGGTGCTGAGTATTTGCAGTATAAGACAGGAGGAGTCCGAGGGGGATCTATGGCTACATTGAGCCAGCCAGCAAAATGCTAGGTTACTAAGGTAGAGCAACACTGTAGTGGGGTCAGCCATATCAATGCAGATGAGTTCTCAAGACAGGGTATGGGTTAATGTATTCCCAGACAAGATAATTTCTCTCAAGTCACCTTTCTCAAGGGTCACTTGAAAAACTAGGTTGAGTTTTCAAAGGGGGAGAGCTGTGATGATTTTGGGTATTACCAGCTATGCCAGAAGAAGTAGGACAGTGGATATGTAGCATATGCTACCACAGCTAGCTGGAATTTTGTAAATAATTATATATCTTTTGTATGTTAAACTGATTTGTTCAGATGCTTGTGTTAAAAATGTACCAACAGTGGGTCCTGGCTGTATTGTAACTGATTAAATATATATGTTTTAACAGAAGATACTGGAAGAGAAGAGGTTAATCTCAGTCCAGCTAATTTTGAATAACAGTAAGAAATTAAATTACTTAATTTAGGCCTTAATGATTGCATTCTACAGTTCTGACTGCAGCCAGAGATGAAATATATATGCCAGAGAATGG
This sequence comes from Protopterus annectens, assembly GCF_019279795.1. Lineage (NCBI taxonomy): Eukaryota > Metazoa > Chordata > Ceratodontiformes > Protopteridae > Protopterus > Protopterus annectens. The sequence goes on from NC_056751.1 coordinate 468,992,909, forward strand.
TTTATTAGCTCCTACTGCAAGAGTGGAAATGTTTTATGGTTTTATAGCTTCCAGATGCTATAACACATCTCAGCAATGTGTGTGTATTATTGACACATATGTGCTATATCCTGGAAGCTTCTAGTCAAGGAGTAGTATGGGAACCAGAAGTCAGATGTGTGTGATGTCATTCTGTAAGCCAGGTCTGTAAAGATATTTTAATACTAGATGAGACTGAAGTCACAAGGTACTCTGTTTTTGGAACCTGACAAGGAAGGATCCCCTCACCTACATCATCTTGCCTTGCTCTAGTAAGTGAACCAGGGAATGGTAATTATTTAGTTCAGTCAGGAAAATAGAGTGAGAATAGTTAAGTACTGATTTTCTGTATCTGTATGAATCTAGTCATCTATGTTATTGTAATATTTTGAGTGACTGAAACTCTAGTGTATATTGTAAATATAGATTTTGTATTTTCATGTTCTTTTATTATTTATTATTAAATATATTTAAACTTTTATTTTGGCTGGTCCTTTAGAGAATGTTTTAACCTTTGAGAGTACTCAGATCTATTTGGTGACTCTATGACTACTCCTGAAAGCATTACTATATTGGTCAAAACACTACCATTTGTATTAATATTAATTTCACTCAGTATAATTGGGGGACCCTAGAAGACCCTTAGAGTAGCTGGTTTTGGTGTGTCTGGTGGCAGCAACTACCTTATAGTCTGGGCAGAAGGGGGCATAGCTAGTAAATCTGTGCCAGCCTTTCCCAGGTGTGTATGTGTGTGTGTGTGTGTGTGTGTGTGTGTGTGTGTGTGTGTGTGTGTGTGTGTGTGCCTGTGTAAAATCAAATCTCAAAGAGTGTGTGTGTCAGCTGCTTGGAGCATGGGCATGAATCACTGGTTTCACAGAGATGGTGCTGGAGGACTTGGCTTGGACACTTGGCTGAGGACTAACTCTATAGCTGTGCCAATGGGGATGCTTAATGGGGACCTGGAGGGAGACACAGAGAGAAATCCAGACCCTGGACTGAGTGTGTTCCCTGTGTGCTCTTGGAAATTGTGCTTGATGCAGAGAGCTGCACCTGGAAATACTATATGTATCTATTTTTGTTCCAAGTGACCATCCCTCTCCAGTGTCAGTGGTGAGGATTCAAGCTCCTTGATTACTGGCCCAGTGAGGGGATGTCACAATATCCACAAATAGGGGATTAAGATCAGCAAAATTGAAAGCATAGTGAAGAACAAGAAAGCAGAATAAAGGGAAGTACTGGATTGCTATGATGTAAAAGCTAATATGGTGGGAGGTTTGAAGATGAAGAGAATGATTTTGAAGCAGACAGAGATTCTGGGGAGAAGATGGGGAGGACTGAGAGCTGGAAAATAAATATCTAATTGCTGGTAAGGTACACAGTGCATCATGCATGATGACTGCATGTGCATGTTGTCTTTAGAGCAATTTCAAAGAAATGCAAGAGATGCATTACACATCACCATCAAAGATTATAGGTTCATGCGTTCAAAGGAAAGTACTAGGCTATCTGCTGTTGTGGGCCATTTTAAGCCCAGACAGTTTCCTTTTTTGTGCTCAAAGTAACCTATCCCATTCAGTTAGAGATAGACTTTACCCATTTCATGATCAATAATTATATATTATCTCTAATGAGAATAACTGGGATCATACCATAGATAATTTGAGGGAACCCATGTATGAGATACAGCATTTAAGAGCTGCCTGTGTCCAGTAGTAGTAAAGGAGGCAGTCCTAGAGTAAATCTTCTGTTTCCCATCCAGAGATCTGAGCTATGCTTGAATATAGACAAGGATGACATTTGTTTTATGTGGATGGGGAGTCTGTTTCAGAGCAGATGTATCATATGTGAGATATATTTGTCTCTCCAAACTATTTTTTGATGTTATAGAAGAGGTTTAAATCCAAAGACCAAATATTTCTGATACCATTTGACTTGCTGATGTGCACTAAGTCATCAGTATTGGGACAGAGAATGCCCTGTATGCTAGACACAGGTCACCTCTTATCAGTTTGTAGGATACCAAGTATAGTGACAGGGCTTTAAGACAGTCCATGTAGAACATGTATCCTTTTAGTAAGGTACTCTGTGGCCATTCCACTTGTTATTTGTGTCTGGACAGATACATGGCAAAGGGGGCATTATACTTAATGACTGGCCTAATGAGAACTGAGTAAAGGGGGCACAATTACATCCCATGATCTTGACATAATCCCTTTGTTTATAAGCAATATAGAAGAACTTTCTTACAACAATGAACACATGTTGGTCACAAGTAGGTCACTGTCCACACAAGTTCCTAAATCCCAAACAACTGAGTCAACTCTTATTGGCTTACTGTCAATATGGTAGTTACCCTCTGGTGGATGACTTCCCAAATGATACAATAATGCATGTTTTGCCATTTAGTTTCAGTCCATGATTCTGGCACCAGTTATTTATTTAGGATGGCTAAGTCATTTGGGGATTCAGCGACTACTCCTAGCTTGCAGTCATTTGCAAACTTAGTCAACCAGAGCCCTTTGGTATTGGTTTTACTTCAGAAACATGGATGCCAGACAGGACAGCTCCCAGCAAAGAAACCTGGGGGACTCCACTGGGGACTAATCTCTTTGTAGAGGTCATCATCATCATCATCATCATCATCATCATCAGTCCCCCCTTTTCCCATTTTTTTTCTACATGGGTTTGGGGTATCGTGTTAACTGTTGCCAGCTGTCTCGATTCAGTACCACACTCCTGCCTTCTTCAACACTCATGCCTGACTATTGCCGATCTTCTTTCACACAATCCATCCACTTCTTTGCTGGACATCTTGACTTCCTCTTACCTTCTTCCTGTCTGTCCCAAATCTTCCTCACCAGATTGTCTTCTGCTTTTCTGCATGTGTCCAAACCTCCATAATTTGTTCTCTTTGTCTTTTCTGCAATTGGAGCTACTTCGGCTTCTGCTCTTATGTTCTCATGTCTTCATCTTTCCTTCAAAGTGCATCCTACCACCCTTCTTAGCTTCTTCAACTGTTCTGCCTTTACTGCCCAGGTTTCTGTACCATACAGTAGTACTGGTCATACCACTGTCTTGTACACCTTACTTTTCAGCTTCTTTGGCATTCTTATGTCATAGACTACACCTGACACTCTATGCCATTTGGCTGCTGCCCCCCTGATTCTAGCTTTGACCTCTTCATTCAGACTTCCCTCCTCCTCAGCCACCCTTCCCAGATACTTGAAGCTGTTTTCCTGTTTTGCTATCTTCCCTTCTATCTCTGTTTTCAGCTTCTGATTTCCCCAGTTTGCTGCCATCACTTTGTAGAGGTAACTTCCCCTAATTTGATTTCCTACAGCCTGTCTGTGAGCCAGTTGGCATTCTGGCAGGTGACATAGGGGTTTATTCCCAGTTTATTTAGCTTTTCTACTATGACTGAGCAGGGAATTGTATCAAAAGCTTTGGACAAGTTGAGGTTTGTGGTGTGCATCATTTTGCCTTCATCCATTGCTTTGGTGATCTTTTCAAAAAAGTCCACCAGGCTGAGTAAGCATAACCTCCCCTTCACTAATCCAAATTGGGAGAGGTCCAGTGTTTATAGGTTCCCTATGTTCTGATTGATTAGGTCCATGATAAGACTTTCCATAGCTTTGTATATGAGGCTGGTCAGACTTATGGGTATGTAATTGCCCGGGTCAGTGGAAGGTCCTCTCTTATGCAAGGTAATGACAGTAGTTATTCTCCATTCATTTGGTACAAAACCTGTATGGAGGCTGAGACTGGACAGTGTTGTTAGGGGGGTAGCTAAATTGTGCTTCATGCTATTAAGATGCATCCAAGGGTATTTTCAAGACCTGTCAATGCAGTATTTGTAGCTTGTGATAGCACTTTTAGAACTCTGTCTTGTGTGATAGCTGGAGGCAAACTAGTTACATGTATATCCTGAAGGACAGACAGAGTAGAAAGAAGGGTAAAATTAGAGCTAAATGTATTGGTCAGTAGGTAAACATCATTCACAATCAGCTCAGCACATTCCTGATCTGTGTGTTTGAGATTATGAAGATAACTAAAAGTTTTAAAAAGTAAAAGTAAAGTAAGACGCCAACTGGATCCACGGAACAGTTCCTTTATTGATAAAATAAAAAATACTACTTTCATCGAGTTTCACCACTATCCACTAGGGTTTCATCAGAGTTAATTTCTATATTTACAAAAACCTTTTCTTACTTTCTTAAATACAAACAAAACCACTTTAAAAAAGAAAAAATTTGCATATCAAATTAGAAATAAATAGTTAACTAATCAATTAAACTACAATTTTTATATATATCTAAAACTTTTGTATATATATAAAAAACTATATTTCCATAAAGTTAAATAAATAAATAATAAATAAATAATTACACAACTATATATATATATATATGTATATATGCCCAATGTGCAAAATGAAATAATGTAAATGAAAATGTATTACATAAAACAATATATATTTAATAAACAAATATTGTTAATAGAAATTTTTAAATAGTAATGATGTGCAAAAAATAAAAAATATTATTGTACAGAATGTTATGCAAAGAAAAACATATATTCTAAAAATAATAAATTTTAAAAATTAACAACATATAACATACAAATACAATTAAAATATATAAATATAATAAAATGCTAAAATGCTTTTTAAAAAAATTTTTTAGCATTTTATATATATAATATATACTGCTCCAGATTAGTTTTATTAGTTTTAAAACTGATGAAACCCACGGAGATAGAAAGTGAAAGCTTTTCAAGCTTTAGTATTTTTTCAATAAAGGAACTGTCTGGATTGGATCAGTGCTTACTACTTTTTTTTTTTTTTTTTTAGTTTTTCCGTTCACCTTGTTTTTCTAACTAAAAGTTTTAGTTTTATAACTATAAAGTACATTTTCTGTTACAATTAAAATAAGTAAGTCAGTTACAACTTTCAAAATGAATATTGGTAAATATATTCAGAGTAAAAAATGTCAAAGTGAGCTTATGGTGGTGAATCTTCATGAAAGTTAGCTTGACAAGTGAACCCATTAACTCTAATTTACTATTTTGTTAATGTAATGGTAGGTCTGTATAAATCAGTGGATGATTCAGTGTCCATATGTTGTAGACCTACTTGTCACAGTGCCCAGACATACTCAGATGGAAGATGAACTGCAGTTAACTTTACTCCTCCTTTCTAAGACTAGCTCATATACATTGCAATCATATGCCACCCTGTTTGCTACAAAGAAATACTCATCCAGCCATAAATTCCTTGACCCTCCTACAAGATGGACACATTATTCCTAAGGTAAGTTTAATCAATTATCTAAACGTACTATTGAACATATCTCACATTGTCTTAAAATACACAGTGCAGCTGGCAAAAGATGTGTAAGAATGGGTGCACTATAATGGCTGAAGGATTATCCCTTCATGGCAATACGCTGTGCTATAGTCATGGCTACAGTGATTCCACCACTTGTGCATACTGGACTAGACCTATTTTCAGGATGACCTAGAAAAAATTTAGCATTGCCAACAGTACAGTGGTTAAATATGCTTCTGAGTCTATGAGGAGCTCCCACTGTTGCACTGTAATTATCAGAACTGAGTGGTTTTCCATGCCAAATCTTTTAGTCTGCCTCCGTCTTTGATTAGCTTTTCCTCATATCCACCATACAGTATCACCATCTGTTGTATGTCTGCTCATCTAGTTCAAATCCAGTTCCAATTCAAAGGAAAAGTAAATCTTCAGAATAATTTCTGGTCCAAGTAACCCCTTTTGTCAGTAAATTTAGTGACAAAGCATTTCCATTTCCCTCCACCTTATATGGAATTGTATATTTTCTGTCATAGACTCTTCATAATGTTAAAATGTGATTTGAAACCACATCTACTCAGTCTATTTCATTATGAGCCCTGCAGCCAACTCTGAATTAAGCGGGCTTAACTAATCTCCAGTCTCTCATTCACATGCTTCTTATGGCTGTAATGTAATGGCAGGTTGTGCCCTATATAATAAAAAATACACATGCAATATGAATGAGATTGATGATGCTACCATCAGGTTGTAACTAACCATGCAGCATTGTTGGAATAAATATTATTTTAATTTTAAGCTAGTGATATAATTTGCCTGAATTTCTGTCAAAACAAATGATTTTTTTTAACAGAAAACACAATGGCACATAGCAAGAGGCAAGCATAGCACTGCTCAAAAGAAAAAATATATAATAGCAGCAAAGAAAAGAGCAGTGTACAAACCATGCAGTCCACAATGTGAATAATTCATAAAACAGCAATTTTAATGTAGGTAGTGCTTTCGCATACAAACTTCTTCAGACCATCAAAAGCAAATAACAATCAAGGTGCATTTAAATACTATACAGCTTCCAACCAGCACTCACTGAGGTCATATCACCTTCATCTAAAAATACAGACAAAATAAGACACCCATATAGAAGCCATGCTGTTAAAAACATAGTAATCTAGCAAAACATATATAAATATACCTGCGTCATTAAATATATAATACTATTAAAAACTACCTGAAAATCATATACAACAATCAAGCATAACAATCTAATAGAAAGCGTTCTGGATTTCAGCGCAGGCTTAATAGAGGCCCTCTCATTAAGACCCTTGCCTCTGTCAGCCCTTAGGCATAAAATCCATTTTACCTCCTTGCTCTCAGTCAGATTGTGAATATCACCTTCATGTAAAGTCTTTCTAACCAAGGCTATAACCATACATACATACATACATACATACATACAAATGTTTCAAGCATTGAAGCCCTTTAGCTTGCCAATATGCCAAAACACTTGTTCCCATAATACATGTCCAGGCTGTTCTTAAAAATATCTAAACTAGTGCTTGCTTTAATGTAATTAGGTAGTCCGTTCCAAGCATCAGCTACTCTGTCAGAGAACCAATTAGTGCACTTCTCATTTCTATAGAATCTCCTACATAGGTTGTCTGATGATTCTCTAGTACTTTTTGTTAACCCCAAACATTTCCAGAGGTAGTTGTCCCTAAATGCCCTATATACCTGAATACGATCTTCTCTTAAATATCTGTAAGAGACACTGTACAAGTTCAGATATTTTAGTCTTTCATAATAACTTAGATTTTCACATCCATGGATGCCCTTAGTATATTTCTGCTGTACACTTTCCAGTTTATTCATGCTTGTTTTCCTATAGGGTTTCCATATTGTTATTCCATACTCAAGTTTGGGATTAATGTAACTAACAAACAATGACTTCATTATGTTTGATTTCCTAGACTTTATAAATCTTTTTATACAACCTAGAGTTCTATAACGATCATTAGCCAATTTGTTGATATGATTAGAAAAACTCAAAGCTGAATCTACCCATATACCCAGGTCCTTCAATGAGTCTACAGTTTCAATCACTGTCTGCTATATTAAATATTCACCATTCAATTTATGTCTCCCAAATCTCATATGCTTAGTTTTTGATATATTTATCAACATATTATTCTCCTGTGTCCAAATGGTCAATTTAGTCAAATTACCATAAACTTGAAAGTATGATTATCCCCCTGCACAATGACATGTTTAGAGAGAGCATTATTCTGTGATCTAACCCTAATACTATACATATGCTCTCTAACCCTGTCTCTTAATAACCTATCCATTTTCCCTACATAACACAACCGACAGACCACCCACATAGCTAAATAAACCACATGCTGTGTTTTACAATCTGCAGTAACCTTAAAAGTGAAACGTTGTCCTGTATCAGGATGTATAAAAACCCCTGTGGTATCCAAATGACCACAAAAATTAGATTGTCCACATGAGCGGGTACTGTCATTGCATTGAGTGTAATCACCATCCCTAACCTTCGGGTAACATAGCAATCTCTTCAAATTGCATTTATTCTTATATAGAAACCTGTGATCATCCCCTACTATCCTTTTCACCACCAGGTCCACAGTAAGGACCCCCCAGTTCTTCCTAATAATTTCCATAATGGGTTTTACATCCATGGTATAATACATCGGGATTTTCATCCCACTAGACTCAGCTATGTTGACCCAATTGTTCTCAACACTAATAGCATCTGAGTAATATGGCCTTGCTCTCCCTTTCCTCAAATCACTGACTCTGAAAATTCAAATCTATGAGGTTATACCCTCTATTAACAAACTTCCCTTTCAGTTCTATCAAGTCCCGATTATTTTCTTCCTCCGAGGCATTAAGCCTGGAGGCTCTCATCCCTTGTTCTCTAATAACATTTTTGAAGACATACTGGGGATGCATACTCCCCCTATGTAACAGCATGTTCCTGTAGCAACTCTTCCTGTACACCCCTGTATTTACTAAACTATTATTTAACCTCTCAACAAACATATCTAGGTCCTCAATCCTATCCTGGGGCTAACTCATTGTAAATTTCAGGTAACCTTTGGAATTATTAAGTTGCACATGGAGCCTTTCTAAGTCCCCATATGTACCTGTCCATATAAAAAAGAGGTCATCGACAAAATATTGATACAAAGGGGCATACCTAACATAGGGTTCCATTGTAAACAGTGTCTCCACCTCCCACAGAGACAGAAACATGTTGGCATAGCTATTGGCACATGAAATGCCCATAGCTACACCATCTCTCTGTAAGGAAACCTGATTCTCAAATAAAACTGCATTATTTTCCAATATGATTTCCAAAAATAGACATAACAGATCGATCTAAATATCCCCATACTCACTATGTCTATTGAGGGACCTTTGTACTGATCGAACACCTATTGCATTATGTATAATGGTAAATAGGAACTGTATGTCAAGTGTGACAAAACAGAAGTCAATATCTGGTGTTAAAGTGCTACTATAGACATACAGATCTATCAAGAACTGTTTCGTATCTCTCAGTATATAGATGTTCTCATCAAGAATGGGTCATAGGAATTTTTCCGCATATAATGAGAAAGGCTCTGTACTCCAGCCTCTCCCAGCAACTATGGGTCTCATCGGGGGCTGTTGACCATCTTTATGAATCTTTGGTAGCCCTTGCATGACATGAAGTATGTGATGTTCAACTTTCAGAAATCTATACAGCTTTAAATTAATTATTCCACTCTTTAATATATCTTCCAACATTTGCAGAATTCTCTCTTGTAGGAAACGCACTCTATCAACGTCTAACCTACAGTAAAAACTGTCATCACTCAACATTTCAAACATAGTTTCTATATATGCATGCTTATCCATAACAACAACAGGGCCTCCCTTATCAGCAGGCTTTATCATAATAATATCATCTGCCTATAGACACTTCAGTGTTAAATGTTCCTTATAACTCAAATTATCTTTCATAAATTTATTCAAATTGTGTGTATGCTTACTATCATAAATTTATATAAATCATCTTCCACCATCTTGTTAAACGCTTCAACCAGTGGATGTGGGTTAGGCATGTACAAACTTGGTCTCCTAAACATGCTCATATTAGTAGTTGGGGAATCCCCAACTCAAATTAAAGCATGACATTTCTACTAAAATATTTCACATCAATCATAGTCTCAGTCAAGTAACTTCGCCCTTGCCAGAATAAAAGTTAACCCTCTGCTCAAAACAGATAATTTATATATACATAAAATACATTTGGATATTTTCCAAACTAGAGCATTCCCACTTGACTCCACATTTTCTTGATGGATTGATTCGACTGTTCCTCAGTTGAGAGTTTGCGTTTCTGTCTCCCTTGACTCTTGGACCAAGTCCTCATTGACCCCTTCTTCCCACTGATGGGTAAAGGGAATTGGGTATGAAAAACATCAACTGAAGTAAAGGGTTCTATAAAAGCCACAGTTTTTAACACCTGTGGCATTTTGGGCTGCACATCCCCTGTGTATGCTAATCTGTTATCCTCAACAGGAACACTATCAACATTGTCCAGTACATTGAGGCTATTATGTTACAATAATACAGAAGATGAATTGCCCAGTCTTTGTGTATTGCAAACAGGTTCAATCTTCCCCCTCCCCCTTGTAATAGGGTAGTGGTAGTATGTATAGTTCCAGGAACTCCAGGATTCCTTGTGTTACCCACAGTAACACATTCTCTCACTCTATGAGTTGGTTCATCCCTAGGCCATGTAAATACATGCCCATTCTGGAAGTCCCGGGTGTCTATCAATTTTAGACTTGTTCTGTTGTAGTAGCCTCCTTTAAAAGACTACTACTCCATCAAGCAGACATTCCAAAACACGATCTACTAGACTGCTCGGATATTTATCATAAAGTACAGATTGCTGTTACTTAATTGATTCCCTTAGAGATTCTTCCTCTCGCTTAAAATAGTCTATTAATAAAGTCATGTACTTGGCACTTACCGCCAGATTCAACTGCTGCAATCTGGTCAATACGTCTGTATGTTGCAAACCATAAATTGGCATCTTAAACAACCTCAAGCCTCTCAGTATGATCTTCTTAGAGAGGCAAACTTGAAATGTTGTCGCTGGGTTTGCAATCGCTTCAGCTTCATAAAGTCATTCTCCAACTTATTCGCCGCTTGTCCCTCTGAATCTGCTACTTCCACCTGGCATGTTGCTTCACCGGATGTGACGTCATAGTACATCAGAGGATTCCATTCTGATCTAATGCAGAAAAAAAACCTGTCCAGCATATTCCTCTTCATCTCAACAGAACTATTCAGTCTATAATACAACTCCAAATCCTGAGCGATTCCTTCTGCCATGTCTCCTCTCAGTGTGTCGACAAAACAGATGAGTAAAAACAGAAAACACAATGGCACACAGCAAGGGGCAAACATAGCACTGCTCAAAAGAGTAAATATAATAACAGCAGCAAAGAAAAGAGCAGTGTATGAGCAATGCAGTCCAAAAGTGAACAATTCATAAAACAGCAATTTTAATGTAAAGCGCTTTTCTCATTATATGTAGAAAAATGCCTATGGCCCATTCTTGATGAGAACATTTATATACTAAGGGATACAAAACAGTTTTTGATATATCTGTATGGCTATAGTAGCACTTTAACTTCAGATATTGACTTCTATTTTGTCACACTTAACATACAGTCCCTATTTACCATTATACCTAATGCAACAGATGTTCAATCAGTACAAAGGAACCTCAATAGACCTGTTATGTATATTTTTGGAAATCATATTGGAAAATAATGCATTTTTATTTGAGAATCAGGTTTACTTACAGAGAGATGGCGTAGCTATGGGCACTTCATGTGCCAATAGCTATGCCAACATGTTTCTGGCTCTGTGGGAGGTGGAGACACTGTTTACAATGGAACCCTATGTTAGGTGTGTCCCTTTTTATCAATGTTTTGTCGATGTCCTCTATTTTATATGGACAGGTACATATGGGGACTTGTGCAACTTAATAATTCCAATGGTTATCTGAAATTTACAATGAGTCATTCCCGGGATAGGATTGAGTATCAAGATGTGTTTGTTAAGAGGTTAAATAATAGTTTAGCAAATACAGGGGTGTACAGGAAGAGTTGCTACAGGAACACGTTGTTACATAGGGGAGTATGCATCCCCAGTATGTCTTCAAAAATGTTATTAGAGGACAAGGGATGAGAACCTCCAGGCTTTATGCCTCGGAGGAAGGATATAATTGGGAGTTGATAGAACTGAAAGGAAAGTTTGTTAATAGAGGGTATAGCCCCATAGAGGTGGATAGGAATTTTCAGGGTCTCAGTGATTTGAGGCAAGGAAGAGTGAGGCCATAGTACTCGCATACTATTAGTGTTGAGAAAAATTGGGTGAACACGTCTGAGTCTAGTGGGATAAAAATCCCGATGTATTATACCATGGATGTGAAACCCATTATGGAAATTATTAGGAAGAACTGGGGGGTCCATACTGTGGACCCAGTGGTGAGGAGGATAGTAGGGGATGATCCCAGGTTTCTATATAAGAATAAATGCAATTTGAAGAGATTGCTATGTTACCTAAAGATCAGGGATGTTGATTACACTCAGGGCAATGATAGTACCAGCCATGTGGACATTTCAATTTTTGTGGTCATTTGGATTCCACAGGTGATTATATACATCCTGATACAGGACGTTTCACTTTTATGGTTACTGCAGATTGTAAAACACAGCATATGGTTTATTTAGCTACTTTCATGGTCTGTCGGTCGTGTTATGTTGGAAAAATGGATAGGTTATTAAGAGACAGGGTTAGAGAGCATATGTATAGTATTAGGGTTAGATCACAGAATAATGCTCTCTCTAAACATGTCATTGTGCAGGGGGATAATCATACATTCAAGTTTATGGTTATAGACTTGGTTAGACCGACTTTACGTGAAGGTGATATTTGCAATTTGACTGAGAGCAAGGAGGTAAAATGGATTTTAAGGCTAAGGGCTGACAGAGGCAAGGGTCTTAATGAGAGAGCCTCTATTAAGCCTGCACTGAAATCCAGAAAACTTTCTATTAGATTGTTATGTTTGATTGTTGTATATGATTTTCAGGTAGTTTTTAATAGTATTATATATTTAATGACTCAGGTATATTTATATATGTTTTGCTAGATTACTATGTTTTTAACAGCATGGCTTCTATATGGGAGTCTTATTTTGTCTGTCTTTTTAAATGAAGGTGATATGACCTCAGTGAGTGCTGATTGGAAGCTGTATAGTATTTAAATGCACCTTGATTGTTATTTGCTTTTGATGATCTGAAGAAGCATGTATGCGAAAGCGCTTTCCTATGTTAAAATTGCTGTTTATGAATTATTCACTTTGTAGACTGCATTGTTCATACACTGCTCTTTTTTTTGCTGCTGTTATAATGATTTTTTTCTTACAACATAATTGTATTCACATTGTGTGGGGAATTTAATAAAGCCTACATTGCCTTTTTTGTAGGCATAGTGGAACACTGCTTAAATGAAAGTAAGAACGTGTGCAATCCAGTAAACAGTGCTGAGTGGTGCATACAAATGTGTCCGCATGGAAGTATCTATGGGTAGCACATCACCTGATAAGCAGGTGAACTGCATGCAAATGAGGGTGGTAGAACGGTCCAGGAAGCAGCTAGGCAGTCCTGCAGTCTCCGTGTTGGTGTCAGTAGTGTACAAGGAAAAATTTAATGTACAGGATGTAAAAAAAGAAAATCAGGGGCATTAAAAAGGCAGGTAGATTGGCAGAAATAGCATAGCAGACACAGATATGTGCAAAACTATCCACCGTGTGTCCAAAACCGTATGTAAAATAATATAAAATAATATTTGCGTGGCATGCTGCAGTGCACAAACAGCTGAAATGAAAACAAATAAAATAAAAAATAGCATAAAGACCAAAGTTATTAATATGTGACTGTACTGTATTATAGAACCTGTCAGAATTACACAACAGATGAACCATCAGGGGTCTTTTAAATGTGGCAGTTGTAGTGTATGTAATAGAATACGGAATCTTTCAGGTTCTAGTATTAATGGTCACAAATATATGTCCAATGAAAGATTCAATTGTAGATCATGTGGGGTGATTTATATTTTGGGATGTGGATGTGAAAAGTTATGCTGGTGTATAGGACAAACTAAAAGAATGGTTAGGATTAGGGCTTTGGCACATTTAGCGGACATTAGAAACCAAAGGAGAGAAATTCCCATAGTGGAATATTTCTTGAGAAAACATGCTGGCAGTGGTGCATCTTTAATTTTTAGTGTCTTAGCATGGCCAGCAGGATTAGGGGGGAGTTTCATTCATTATTCAATTAGTTAGAAACCACCTACATTTTAAGGGTTCCCTATTATATGATCGAAGACACATTCTTTTGAATGCGTCTTGATCGAACTTGAAAGCACGAAATGGCAAAATACCGAAACGGCATATAAGCAAATTATTTCCCTGGGAAAGAAATCACTTGGCCGCCTTCATTATTTTGCCATTTTCGTCACTGTAGTGCAATTTTGGAGTTGGTATATTTAAGTAGGGTGGCTGTGGGGTGACAGCCCCCCACGTACGGGGGTGTAGGGGTGAAGCCCCCCACTTTATGTAATGTTTTAAAGTTTTTTTTTTCTATTTTGGAACAGCGATTTTTTTTTTCCCTGGGAAAAAAAGTGCTGTTCTAAGTGTTCGGGATTGTAAACTTTCACTTACATGGGGTCGATAAATCAGCACTTTTTTTAAGCATTCACTGATTTAATATAGACCCCATTTTAAACTATGGGACTCTTTACCCCAGAAGGTTAAACTTAGAATTTTCTTTGAACTTTTGAGTGTTAAAAAATATAAAGAATACAAAATGTATTTGCTTTCTGCGTATAAGTGTAAAAGGTATTTATTGTGTTGGTTTTCAGACAGGCGAATTATGATGGAGATTTTTTTAAATGCAATGTATTTAATTGAATAATTGTTAAGTATTTAATTGAATAAGTGTAATAATGGAGTGTATTTAAGGTTGCTGTTTTTTGCACAATTTATCCCTCAAAGGCGAAAGGCTGAGGTACCAGGAATAAAGGTGCTCCGGCTTCCACATTGGTTGTTTGTTTTAATGTATTATAGGGCCCTGCATGGATTATCTACAATGGTGGAATGGTTTTGTTGCTAAGGAGGCAGTGCCTGGAACCATGTTGTTTCCAGGTTGTGTGCACAGATCCCTTTGCAAATGAGCTGGAGTTACTGAATAGTACAAATAGGTATCCGTGTCCTCAGATCCCATTCGTGTAGGCACAGAACCATACTGGTGTCCACAGAAGAGTTAGCTGACATCAAAGGGGAGTGTGTTTGAAGACATGTAAGCTCATTGGAGCTCAGCAGTGCCAGTTTGTGTGGCACATGGCTGTGCTCACTAAAGGGGTGCGTACATTGACTGCTAAGCTTTGTTTACCTTCAGGAAACATGTTTCATCAGGTTTGAGCATGTTTCCATGGCACACCACAATGCTCAGCAAGGAAGGCTGTTGCAAAAAACAAAATTGTCTGAGAAAGGCAATGATATCTTAATTACTGATGACTCTTGTTTCACTTAAACTAGGGCCATTAGCAGTCCTCAATGATGTACCTGACAGGTTGAATATATCATAGGTAGCCAACCACACAGGCTGCACCTACAGCAGGCACTATAATTTTTGCATACATCCTACAATCTGATTTCACCCCCATACTCTGCACCAGTGGAGTACACACTTGGGAGTTTTAACTGAAGGAATGATAGGGGCTGCTGCAGGTCTGCTACATATGTGTGTCCTAGATGCTGAGGTCAGTGCTGATGCTGCTGACAATAGGCCTAGACTGAGAGGGAGAATAGTGTTCAGGCCCAGGGTAATCTTCCAGGAGCTACATGAGCTGGAGATTATAGAGTGCTACAGAGTGCACAGGAACATGCTACAAAAACTCACTGAGCTCTGCCAAACCCAACTCAGACCCATATCCAATGGAGGGGAACCCATCCCAGTGGAATCAAAGGTATGTGTAGCTCTTAGGATAAAAGCTACAGGTACTTTCCAAAGACCAACTGGAGACATGTTAGGGGTCTCACAGGCATCAGCATCCAGGGTACTCTACCAGTTCCTGGATGCCATGCTACCACATGCCAGTGAGCACATTTATTTTTCCGTTACTCATGAGTCTAAAGCCTGCAGTATGCAAAATTTCTACCATGTAGCATGCTTCCCTGAGATACCTAGTGCCATAGATTGCACTCATGTACACATCAAAGCACCACCTGGTGAGGAGGGTGGAATTTACATCAGCTGCAAGGGGTATCACTCCATCAGCTGCCAGCTCGTGTACAATGCCCAGGGCATTATCATGAATGTGTGCTGGCATCTCTGGCAGTTATCACGACTCCCATATCCGGAAATCATCACAGCTGTACTGGATGTTTGCTAGATGGGACATCCCACAAGGCCATTTACTGGGGGATTATGGTTAAGCACCGGAACCATGGATGATGACACCCATAAAAAATTCACACCCACCCACCAAAGAACACCATAATGAGGCATACATACAAACTAGGAACATCATAGAGCATGTGCTTGAGCTGCTGAAGTCACAGTTTCAGTGACTCGATATATCTGGTGGAGCCCTGTAGAACTCTCCAGCCACATGTGCACACATGTTCACAGTATATGCCATGCTACACAATATGATCCTGGAGAAACAGCTGTAGCAGGATCATCAAAGGGAAGGGATACACGGTCCCCCACCAGTGCCTAGGTCACCACAGCCACACCCACATGGGGACTCCTAGGAGGAAAGCCCTGAGGTTGTACCGGTAGGCAGAAGTAGGCGTGCCCAGTATGCCCTGGCCTTGGCCAAGAGACAACACATAGGACATGTACTTGCAATCTAGGACCCTAGGGACTGACACTTTACTCTGACTCACATACATGTTAGTAAAGATGATGCCAGCCAGCCCACACAACCCATACCTAACCATGTATTAGCTGTGTACTGCATGCATCAGACAGAGTCAGCTCCAAACTACAGGTCTGCCAAATGCTGCATTCGCAAGGTAAGTCACACACACCTATTTACCACTTGTAAGGGGTACTAGCATATGGTAGCATATGTATGAACCTGCCACATGTATGTAAGAGAATATATTGGGCTACTGGGCTACTTGGGAAGATATAACAGCCACTTGGGACAACATGTCCAATGTCCAATAGTATGTTCTCCATAATATGCACTAGGCCACATGGCTGACAAGGCCACTACATTATGCAAGGGAGATGGCAAACAGTGGGGTCACATGACAGTCACACAACTGTCCATGCCAGCAGAGCACAGGCTGCTCATCCCCCACCACCAACACATCAGTGTACCCATACAACTGCTGTAACAGTAAATCTAAAATGATATATCAGCAGACTAGCCAATTCCAGGGCTGTGACATAGAACCTTGCCACACGTTCTAGGTCTCATGTAAAGCAGGAGTGACAATGTATGTCTGTATGCTGTTGATTGTGCTTTGAATGACACATTCCTGTCTGATAGCCTGCATGGCTCAGTAGGCCATGGACATTAGCATGGGTGATGGTGTTGATGGTTGAATCTGGCAGTATCCACATCTTTTGCATGTGAAGGAGTTATATGGTGGTGTCCCCACAGACTGCCATACCCTCAATCTGTTACTGCATGAAAGCTGAACAAAGTCAGAGAGAATGGAGGGACACAGGGCCAAAACTAAAGACAGACATTCAGATGTTCTGATTCACGAGAAGGTGGTTAGTATGAAAGCAGGTTGCATCAGTACAGCAAATTTGAAGGATATAAAGTCCAACACTGAAATGTTTTTGTGTAGTTAGTACTATTCACTGACTGCTTTATACATTTTACTGGAACACCACAAATATATGAGAAACAGACCAGACACATGGAGTGAAATGCTGAACATTATGAAAAAACACATACAGTGAAAGGCATACCTCAAAACTGTACAGAGTTTTGCCTCTTGTATTTGGTCTGTTGTTCATAAAATTGTGGTTTTCTGGCAAATTAGCAACACATCATGACAGACTGAAGTTAGAAATTAATGACATGCATTTGAGTATCAGACATCTTACCCTTCAGACAATTCCTGCTAAAGCAAAACCTGTTATTCTATCACCTCTCTAAGTTTGTAAGTGCAATGTCAAACAATTGTCCCTATGTTTGGGTCTTTGTTCCACCTTTACTAATGGCTTTGTCCAGGTTTCTTAATGTAAGAAGCTGAGAGGTATGGTGAGAGGTTTGCAGATTGTCTCCCTGTTGGAGGTGTTAATCATGTACCCCAGTCACATATTAATACAGCAAAACAGCTGGGGAAAGCCATGGACAATGTCAGGGACGTGCTGTACTATGGAAACAAGTGCAGCTGCCAATGTCTATAGCACACAAAATCCTGGCCTGGTGTGCAGGTAGCCCTGGCCTGGAGTCACCTTGTAAGTGCTGATGGTCCCACTGGGCATGCTGCTATACTTAGCCAACTTGAGTGCAGTTCTGTTGCCTCTTCCTCACAAAGATCTGCTATGCATTAATACATTCGTACATACAGACAGCTACCTCTACATATTTGTCTGACCCTATCCCCCTTCCACATGCCAATGGCATTGATCAGTATATACTCTATATACATATAATACTGATATATATATATATATATATATATATATATATATATATATATATATATATATATATATATAGTACAATGATACATAGAATTTCATCATATATCTACAGATGTCATACACATAATGTACACACATAGCAACATTTGTAGAAACATTCCTGTTATACACATTTATATATATATATATATATATATATATATATATATATATATATATATATATGTGGGTGGGTGTGGATTTCCCCACATACCATTGGAATGCTGAGGTTATCTGCACTCACACATCAAAAAAGTTGCCCAAAGAAACCAAACCAAGGCTGCAACAGTACATAATCCACTCACCCACTGACCCCTGTTCCTGTGGAATGTCACCTTGTAGATAGACACAGTTGAGCAGGTGTAGTACTGTACAATGGTTCAATGCATGCCGTGGGCAGGCCACCTTGTTCCTGGCCACATGTGTGCCTGTCCAACTGCAATCAGCCACATATGGCTATACTGCTAATTGTACACACATACAATAGCAGGGACAGTGACAGGTACCCCGCTCCTAGGACACTAGATACAATAACAGTACCAAGCAATATCACTCTGCAGGCCACATATGATGTCTAACACAAGGCTACCTTGCGTACTACACAAGTACTGTGCCTGCAATCATATATAGAGCAGATGTACTCCATGGAGCATGTGATAAGTACTGCAAGCTGTAGTGTGCAATAGTAGATAAGTAGGGGTTCTGATCTCACATCAGACAAAACTGTGTGTTTATAAATATATCCCCATGCAGCACTAGGGACAGCCCATATGGGCTATCCCCCGTGCCATGGCTATACATTTTATGGCCTTGTGACTAGCTGCTGGCCTCTAGATTGCCCCTCTCTACAAAGCCTACTGATGTCATCCACCTTAAGAGTGCTGGCTGACATTCTAAAATCATATCAACTCTGTGGTAAATTTGATAAGCACTGTGAGTTATACTGTGTAAGAGTAGATAAGTAGGGATTCTTATCTCACATCAGCCATGTGTGTGTGTGTGTGTGTGTGTGTGTGTGTGTGTGTGTGTGTGTGTGTGTGTGTGTGTGTGTGTGTGTGTGTTTGAAAATATACCCCTCTGCAGCACTAGGGACATCCCATATGGGCTATCCCTGTGCTATGGCTATGTATTTTATGGCCCTGTGACTAGCTGCTTGCTTCTACATTGCCCCCCTCTACAAGGCCTGATGATGTCATCCACCTTAAGAGCACTGTCTGACACTCTAATATCGGATAAAGTCTGTGGCACATCTGATACGTACTGTGAGCTGAGGTGTATAATAGTAGATAGGTAGGGATTCTAATCTAACATCAGCCAACTCTGTGTAGGTATGTAAATATATCCCTGTGCAGCACTACAGACAAGGACTTATAAGCTATCCAATGTTAATCCAATGCTAGGCAATGGTTATGCACTTACTGGCCCTATGACTAGCTGCTGGCCTTAAATTGCCCTCCTATACATTATCATAACTGATGTCTGCTACCTGTCTGACCTGGACACAGGATATTTGTAGAAGTGTCAATGCCATCACCACATCTTCTATATTTGTAAGTTCAGATAACCCAGGTGACATGTGGCCAGTGTAGCAGACCTCATCACAAACTATGAATTCATGAATACGCTGACTGCCCCCATTGTCCCTTATAGACTGTTCTACACATATGCATCTAGAGTGCCATGCACATATATTGCCATACCTTGCTGATGTCATATTTCTGCTGTGCTACTATGCCATCCTGTGCCACTGTATTCCTGCCATGTGTCCATCGTGTATCCCCTCAGACTCCTGGAACAGAAACATACACAGGTCCGTGACACAACTGTCATTCTGTCACACTGCTGCCAGTCCAACATCATGTAACAAAGATACACAAAGTGTGCTGTGTAGTCATGACACATGCCAGCATACAGTAGCTGTAGTGACCCACAATAAATGGCATGGCATAACAATACTGCACTGCACAAGTACATGTCAAGTGATATAGACACCCTGTGCATTAGACACATAGTAGCACTGCCCTGCATTTTTAGCACATATGGCACAGGGATGTGGCACAGTGATCATCACATGCACAGGGTGCGGTGTGTGGGTGCCAGAGGCCCAGGCTTTGCCAAACAGTTGACAGCATGTGTGTGAGTCTGAAGGGGTGTTGGTTAGATGGGCCATGGAGAGGTGCTGTGTGTATCTGTAGATGACCTGCATGTGTCAGTGGTGTTTTGAGTGTGTGCATGTACACAGGCAAGCCCAGTGCTAGCTCTACACATGTGTATGTTGGACAGCTGTGGACTGTACATGGTAGAGTGGACAGTTCACCATCTCTGGCCATGAACACGGGAACTGGCTGTGCCAGGTGTAGTACTGGCACCATCATGCCCAAGGTCAGATGCGGTGCTAGTACCTGACGGTGACTGCAAAATGCTGGGGCTGTGTCCCCCACAGAACTACCAAGGACCCTATGCCCATGACCTGCCATGTCATGATGTGGACAACACACTTGCCTCTGTAGCAGTGGAGGTACAGCTACTATGGGAACATGGCTGTGCACAGCCACATGAATTCTCAACAGATGGTGTTGCTGCCCTATGTCCACGTGTCTGATGCCTATCTCCAACCAGATGTTCCAGCACAGACAATGTGCAGTCCGAGACAGATACTGTCTCAGCCCGCAATCTGTCCACTGCATCAGTGAACCATTCCAGGGTGACCCCAATGTGATGGAGGCAGTCATGGATGTCAGACTGTGCTGTGCCTATAACCCTAAGCATCAATCTGGTGTTGCACTCATAACATATGTGTGCCTCCATGATGGCCAGAAACATGCTCCGAATGACCCATGATATGACACCTGTGACAGGTGGTGGATGCACATCAGTCCTCCTATGAGAACCCCTGTCAATCAACCTGTGTGGCACCTTGCCAGCTGTCTGGCTATGGCCAGTGCCACACTGTCTTGTTCAATGTTGCCACCCTCTGACTGTCCAATAGCTGTAGCCTCTGGGGACTGGGAATGTGTGGGCATATTGACTATGTGTGGTGACAATGGAGGCAGAAGAGGGATGTAAACCTCTGGGACAGATTCAGCCCCCAACATCCCCACCTGTGCCTTGCTATGGCCACCAACATCATTACAGTCCAATGAGACACTGATATCAGGTTGTGAGAGGGACAGACTCCAACTCCCCTGGTCAGTTGTGAAAACTAAGACAAAAGCAATACACTACTCTCTGTACTTTTATGTATGGTAATCCACACAGACTCATACAATTGAGGATGCACAACCACATTACCAGTCACACATCTTCTCATCTTCACTTCCATGTATAACAGACAACCTCACACCAACAGACACAGACAAGTCAACTACTTTAGAACATGCACATCAGCCACATCCAGGTAAAGTTGCCAGTACAATCTGCCTGTAAGGTATGAAATATGACACTATATGTAATAGACCTGCACATAAAACCCAGTACACCTATCTTGAGAATGATATGCCAGTAGTAGTGTCACTGCCTCTGGTATGTAGCACCTCCCTTTTGTATTTGAACAGGCATCTTGGAGTAATTATCTCATGTATACTACGTTGTGTAGCCACTCATAACTATAAGTGCAGATTTGTAGATGGTCATTCAAATACACACCTGTGACTAACCAGTCTAAGACCCATAGTTATCTGTTTTAGAATGGAACATATAAATATTCTACACTGGCTAAATATGGCATTTGTACATAGGGCAATATGGGAGCTCTTAACTTTTATAGGGTATGTATGATCTGTAAAAAACTGCATCACACTTACCAGGTACAGGACCATGGATTGGGTCACTCCTCATGGACCTATGAAAAGGTGAGCAAGAGGCATTGTCAGCACCACCAAATGTTGCAGCACTACAAGGTAATATGTGCATATATCTACATGTACAGTGGCTACTGTGATACTGGCTGTATTGCTGACATTCTAAGTATGTGTGCACAACTGTGCGGAAACCCTAACCCCCCATGCAGATAGACCTAACACCCATGTACAGGTATTTACAGCCTGCCACAATGACTGATACAGTATTAAACTGGTGAACAGAGTATGCTTACCTGGATGCTCCTCTTCTATGGACACTGTGGCACCCACCTCCACGATGTATGATATGACGGATGCCTGGGAGCTGTTGTATGTTCCTATGTTTGCCAGGAATTCTTCTGTGGTTGTGAGTGGACGTTCTGTTGCAGGCCCTTCACTGGTGGCAACATGATTCCTGGCAACATCAGCTGCCCTTCATCATGCAGCATTCAGCATATCTGTGGCCCGGTGTCAGACCTGCTCATAGGTCCTGTCCTGTCAGCCAGTGATTGACATCCCACACAAGGTCTGCCCACAATGCTGCCCACTGCTCTCGATTATGTCTTCCCCTGCCCAACAAGATCTGATGGTGCTGTCTGAGTCCATTGAGTATCATGTCATTCTCTGCTTCTGAGAAGGGGGCATGTCTTCAGTGGTACATGGTCCCTAAAAGACAACAAAAGGGGAACACATTACAGGACCAGCTACATGGAAATCCAGTATATACAGATCCAGCACACCTATAATGGTCTGCACTATCCACTGCTCCCTCACACGTCAAACTCCACAGTCTGGCAACACTCTACGTGTGTGAATACCACCCAGATAGCAATACTGGGGTATGCCCCTGTGTGCCATGACAGATTCTGTGGTGTGTCCGCTATGGGCAAACTCCCAATAAGATGTCATATGGCCACTACCGGGCAATTAACAGTGTACTATTACAACTGTATGGGGACAGTCCAGCAACACCAGTGTGCCACAATAACAGAAAACAATGCAAACCTGCTGTAGTATATGTTCCCTGTAGGCATCATACCTCTCAACTACACAGATTGTCAGGATGTTTGCCTCATAGATTTGGTCATTTTCACACAAACTTGTGGATCTCTGACAAATATTTAAACATTGTCACTGTGTTTGGGCCTTTGTCTCACCCGTAAAATATGGATTTGTCCTGGTATTAAGCTGTAAGAGGTTGACAGGTATGTTAGGCATAGCCATCAACCAAACAGGAACATATCTCAACAGACACAGGGATATTCAGAGACACTTTTACAGTGTTAGAACTATGTATGTGAGACAGTGACTGAATGAGGGGGTCATATTATAGTATATCATTTGATATTACAGGAGTGTACACCCTTACACATTGTCACTGTGTATTATGTGTAATCCACTACCTTTCCTACAACAGCCAACCATTATAGGAGGGATTGTCAGGGACATAGCTGAGATGTGATTAAAAATCAGGGACAGGTGAGAGGCATGCCTGTAGATGTAGGACAGCAGAGTATCACTGACACTCCATTACCATAGATCTAAGACAGGCCTACTGTTGTAATGTCTATTCCCCATACCACCATCCTCCCACACACATTCTGTTATATAGAGAAAACTATTATATACTTGCTGGAGTGCAATACTTCCTTTTTGAACTTTGCTTCTGGTACACTTTTTGAAATCCACTCTCTGTGTGAGTGAAGTCTCATACAGAGCTGTTCCCCATAAGCAGCTGCTTGTCTTTTTAAGGTAATGCTCATTATCAGGTAATTTCCTCTACACCAATATGTGGCTGAGATTTGCTAATTGCAGCCAAAACAGCTGCATTGTGCTATCATTGGCCAATGACATGCCACCACAGTTCAATATATAATGCCTTCATGTAGACCTGGGCCCCTTTCTTAGTTGTTATGATATACATCACTGAGGTGTAGAGAGTACAGCATCATAGAGGGTAGGTACCATAACTATCAACTGTATAGTTTTATGATGTATGTTCACATTTATGCCTCATATGTGTGGTCAGTGTCCCATGACATAGTGGTCATCTGGCAGTTCACTGGCAAACATTGTGGGTTGAGGTCAGTAAGGAAAGAGACGCGCTTGAGTGTCAGACTTCATACCCATCAGAATGTGCATGCTAATGCAATAGCTTTTAATCTATCAATCTACTATCTTTATAGGGGCACAACATTACACATATATCTATCTGTGGGGTTTAGCCCCCCATTACATCTGGCTGTGTTTGGATCCCTTGTTCTAGGGGGTAGAAGGTATGGTAGGTCTGTAGCAGCTTCCTTTACATACAGCTGTGTATGCTACAGGCTTCAGCTGCTGCTACAGCCTAGTACACATAGGGGAGAATGTAGACATGTTTGAGGACAGCAAGCTGTATGTGTAACTGTGTCAACTGTGTCAGCCCTGTCATTCTGGCAGAGCCAGGGTAAGGGTACCCTGTACAGTCCAATCGAGGCATTTGATTAAGGTATGTTTGTTATGCAACACTGCCAACAACAGAGTAGTAGGCTACATATAGTTAGGCTATATGGATATGTGTAATGTGTCCCTACATGCAGACCTCTGACTTGCAAAAGTAGGTAGCAGTTCATTAGCTAGCAGTAACCTGTGTGGATTAGAATT
Source organism: Protopterus annectens (assembly GCF_019279795.1). Taxonomy (NCBI): domain Eukaryota; kingdom Metazoa; phylum Chordata; order Ceratodontiformes; family Protopteridae; genus Protopterus; species Protopterus annectens. The sequence continues at coordinate 469,017,541 of NC_056751.1, forward strand.
GCATGACTCAATCATTAATTGTTCTCTTTACAATAATGTAATTGAACTGCTATACAAAACTGGATTTGAATCCAGGACTGTGTGTGGCAAAATGTACTGCATGCAAGACATTGAACAGCCCCACTGAGTCACTGCAAAACATCTGTACTTGTAAGATATATGTGCACATACACAAGCTGTGGAAACATTTCTGCATCCATCAGTATATGCATGCCTTTGTATGACTGTATTTCTGCACCAGGGTCCCAGTTGTACATGTACTTTGCCATTGCTGCCTTAGCAGGTGTCTTTCCAGAAGTTGCTGATAAAAGGGCACATATACCTGCTATCACAGGCCTCCCTTACATCCATTATGTCTTTGGCTGTCTACTGGTGTATTATTGCACCACAGTCAAAGGTACACTCCAATTTCTCCCAGTAGTTTTATTTCATTTACATTCCTAATGATTGTGTCAATCAGTATGTTTTGCTGGAAATGCCTCTTTTTATGTCAGATCTGTGTATCCTGGTGGGTTAATGCAGTGGGCTGTAAGTGTGAGGGGCCTGTGTTTGAAACCTGGTAGAGGTGTTCATTTTGTACATGTGTCACACAATGTAATAAACACATTTAATCAGTAAAGCTAATTTAAGCATTGCTAATTGATGCAGTGTGGTGTGCTCTGCAGAAATCCAAGCTAAAAAATATAAAGAAAAGAAAAAGGGGGGTGATAGGAAAGTGGAGAAATGGGAGCAAGCAGGGAGAAAAACATTGTGAAACACAGTTAGGGATGTGCAGGAAGGATGTAGGAAAGACCCATAAATATCCATATCTTGTACAGCAACAGCTGTGCATTTTTACTGATTTTGTAAATTTATTTGGACTCTCAAACCCAAGGGAGAGGGTGAGGACAATATAACTGTGTTGTAAAGCTAATTAGACCAGATTAGTGGTTCCAGTGGACATGTGTGCGACATGGAGAGCTATGTATTGGGAGATATTTTTTTGGGACAGATGGTTATTTTTTAAGGTGAGAGTGGAATGTAGGGGAAGGGACATATGTACATGTAGGGAGGTAAGTTGGGTAGGAGAGGATGCATTTGCAGACAGATAAGACAGGGGCAGTGTGTGATACATGATGAGGGTAAACACCTTGGATGGAGAGGGTGTTGTGGAACCAAGTCACATGTGCCTCCAGATGGTAGCAGTGTGACTCACATCCCCACCCATGGGACAGTCAACACTGCTCTCTCACTGCCCTGAGGGTGGCTGTGCTGGAGGCTGGGTGCCAGGTCAAGCCTGCCCCACCAGGTCAGTCAGAGTGCTCTCGATCTGGCACAGATGGCATTCATAGCTCCAATGAACAATCCTGCACACCATGACTGGCAGATGATCCTGGGTGACTGCAGCCTCTCTACCACCACTCCCAGGATGAGGCCGGGCCCCATCCTCTTAGGCAGTTCCACCCAACACCACAGATGGAGAGGGCACCACCGGCCTGAGTCCCAGACATTCTAGGACCCGTGTCATGGCCAGTTGAGGCAAGGTAGGTGGATCTCT
>NC_056751.1:469026577-469154077 GCF_019279795.1 Protopterus annectens
GTAGGTGTGTTTATATGTTATGTTGTGTTTGTGTGTGTTGTTTTGTTTGTTGCGGTGTAGTTAGGTAGGTGTATGTGTGTTTGTGTGGTGGTGGTGGTGTGTGTGTGTGTGTGTGTGTGTGTGTGTGTGTGTGTGTGTGTGTGTGTGTGTGTGTGTGGTCGTGATTGTGGTTTTCGCTGTTGTGGGTTTTCAGGTATGTGGAATTTTCGATTATATAGTCTTGAAATACTGAAATTCGACATTTCAGTATTTCAAGATTGTCTAGTGAATACACACGCACATATATATATATATATATATACATATATGAATACATATATATATATATATATATATCTGGTTCCCCTTCACAAAGTCGAATGACCACAATCGAAATTGTGGAAGTTCGACTGTGTGAATGGGGAATGGCATACAGTGCAGAATGGGAGATATCCCTTTCTGTGCTGTAGTGCGATCTCAGAGTTGGAATAAATAAGTAGCGGGGTGTGTGGGGGGTGCAGGAGGGCTTTCCCCCCTGCAGAAACACTTTTTGTTTTATAGACAACGTTAGAATATAAATAAAAATGCTGGTTACTGCCACAGCACGCTTGCTTATAAACAGATAAATAAATAAGTAAATAACTCAGGCAAGCGTCGACAGAGTGAGAAATAACATCCAATGTGTAAAAAATCCAAGCAATCCAGTCTTCTGAAACAGATAAATCAGTTTATTGCACAGATGAACCACGATAAGCGCTTTCACTAACTAGTAGCTTCTTCAGATCACAAACAGGAAGCACAATAGCCATGTGCTTTAAATATCTGCATGTTAATTAATCAACCAACTTTAAGCAGGAGATAAAACAAAACTTAAAAACTAAATATATAAACATAATATCATTGACATCTAAAGTAGACAATAGTGTATACATATTCTATTGAAAATTAAAAATTAAAAATTAAAATAACTTCATTCCATAAAGAATGTAAAACATATTATAAGCAGCATACTATCAAGTATAAAGGTATATGCAGCCTAATACATAAATGCATGTGATAGTCATATTAAATAAAACCTTAATACATGCAAATAATAATGCAAGGCAACTTATAAACTAAGCAAGGTAGATACCATCAGAAACATGATAGCTAACAATAAAATAGTCATATGCAGATCGAGAGAACTATTATCAAACAAAGTGATACTTGTTATAGTAAAGTCAGTACATGAATGTATATCTGCATCTGTATAAAAAATGTATATAAGTGTAGTGTCTAAATGAATATATATATCTAGATGTAAAATATGAGTGCATATGTACAAGAATAAATAAATAGAAGAATAAATTATCTAGAAGTATGGAGCTAAAAAAACTGCAATGTGAAATAAATAGGTTACCCAGAAAAAATGTATATGTGCAAGTATCAAAATACATTAAAATCTAAAATCTAAAAAATATATATGAACTTAGTATGCCTACGCTTCTTTAAATGTGGTCTGATAGATGCCCTTTCATTTAAACCATGACCTCTATCAGCTCTCAGCAAAATTATCCACCTACTTTCTCTGTCTTCAGTATGATTCATAATATCACCTCCTCTTACATTAGCATTAATTTTCTCCAGCACCCTAAACATAAACTTGTGTTCAGGACTTGTTTGTGTCACATGCTTGGCTAGTGCATTCTGCAGATTACCTTTCCTTATATTATAACAGTGTTCCCTTAGTCTATCTCTTAGTACCCTATTCGTTTTACCAACATAGAAACATGAACACAGTTCACATACAGCGAGATATATGACATCAGGTGTCATACAGTTGGCATTAACTCGGGTGTATATTTCCCTCTGTGTATCCAGATGTACAAATACTATACTAGAATCTATTAAGGAACAAAAATTGCATTGTCCACAAGGTGTTGTACCATAACTAAAGCTCGGGTGTATACCCTTGTTTGGTGGATAGCAAAGCAGTCTTTTAAGATTCTTCTTATTCCTGTAGGTAAAAGATGGAGAATCACCTACAATCTTTGTCAGTATGTCATCAGTATGTAGTATGTTCCAATTTTGGAGATAATCTCTGATTTGTTTATTATCTGCTGTATATGAAGTCAGAAACCTAACTTTTGCATTAGTGACTTCTTTGACATTATTCATTACTAAAGGCTTGGGCCCAAAATATGGGGTACCTAATGTTGAACGAGACTTAAAGCATTATCAAATTGTAAATCTACAGAATGATAGCCCTCTCAGCAAACTTCTCTCCTAAATCATATAAGTCTGCCATAAAGCCTTTGTCATTGGAATTCAATCTAGACATTCGTAGGGTCTGTCCTTTCACTATGTTACTGAAAACATACTTAGGGTGCATACTAGTTCTGAATAATAAAGTATTCCTATAACAGGGTTTCCTAAAAATTCCAGTGTTAAACATTCCACATTCAAGTTTTTCGATATATAGGTCTAAAAATTCTATTTTCAATAATGAGTATTTCATTGTAAATTTTAGACATGGTGTAATATTATTCAAAACCATATTGAAACTAAGCAGTTCTTCTGTATTACCATCCCATAAAATAAACACGTCATCCACAAAACGTCTATAGAATCTTACATGTTTCTTAAACATATATTCTTTAAATAGAAACTGTTCTTCCCAGTAGGCTAGGAACATGTTGGCGTAGCTATTGGCACAAGGAGTGCCCATAGCTATGCCATCTAATTGCTGATTGCTAATTTTTATTGTTAGCTATCATGTTTCTGATGGTATCTACCTTGCTTAGTTTATAAGTTGCCTTGCATTATTACTTGCATGTATTAAGGTTTTATTTAATATGACTATCACATGCATTTATGTATTAGGCTGCATATACCTTTATACTTGATAGTATGCTGCTTATAATATGTTTTTACATTCTTTATGGAATGAAGTTATTTTAATTTTTAATTTTTAATTTTCAATAGAATATGTATACACTATTGTCTACTTTAGATGTCAATGATATTATGTTTATATATTTAGTTTTTAAGTTTTGTTTTATGGCGCTTCTGCTTTAAAAGTTGGTTGATTAATTAACATGCAGATATTTAAAGCACATGGCTATTGTGCTTCCTGTTTGTGATCTGAAGAAGCTACTAGTTAGTGAAAGCGCTTATCGTGGTTCATCTGTGCAATAAACTGATTTATCTGTTTCAGAAGACTGGATTGCTTGGATTTTTTACACATTGGATGTTATTTCTCACTCTGTCGACGCTTGCCTGAGTTATTTACTTATTTATTTAACTTTTTGTTTTATGTTCATTTTTTTGTGGTTCCATTTCACTAAGTTGTGCTTCAGAAATTTGAGCATATGGCATCGGCCATATGAATTTCGAGTTTCTGAATGTTCAACTTTGTGAAGGGGAACCATATATAGATATATATAGATAAACAGTATATAGATACACATTATATATATATATATATATATATATATATATATATATAGAGAGAGAGAGAGTGAGAGATATTGGAAAGCTAGGAAAGGAGGGTGTACTATAAAACCCATAAAGAGAGAAACCTGTCATTATGAGGGTCATGGTCATGCAACAACTTTGTTATGTATCTAGGGCATTCAGGTCACCATTTGAAATGCTGGGACTCAGAATGCCAAGTCCTGGAATGCGGGAATTGAATGACTGGAAATCCAGACTAACTAAGCCTCAAGTTTGCCATTTCTTGGAATATTCCATTTTTAGATCTCATAGTTGGTATATATAAGTTTGGGGGTGTAGAAGGCTTGTCTCCCACATCAGGGGAGCAGGGGAACATGCTTTTCCCACATAAAAGTTTGAACAGGAGTGATGCTTGATATTCACTTTCCTCCTGTATTTTTATTCTTTTTATGTTGTTTTGGGACTTAGCATTGTGAGGCCCAGCATTATAAAAGAGAACTGATTATGTCCCATTAATGGAGAGTTCAGCATAGAATCTAAATATCCTGTAAGACAATGAGAAATAATAATTAGTGATTAGGGTTTTCATAAATATACTTATTGGCATAATATAACCCTTTGTGCTGTATAAGAAAGCTATGCAATGCAACCTAATGTGCAAAAATTTGCTCATGAGAAAATTTAAATTAGAAAAAGACACATCATGATTCAAATATGTGCCAGTGCCACACAGCATTTTGATAAATTATAAGCAGCAATAACAGTGTACTATCTTTCTAGGATTTCTATATAAATTATGGGAAAGTGAAGTTGGTGAATGCACTTTTGATTAGTATTAAACCCAATGGAAGCACATGTAATCTAGTTTTCAGAAGTGTACTTTTTATTAGGACCTCTGGGGGAGGGTTGTGCTCTGAGTCACTAATCCATAGAAGTAAGTAAAACTTCTACCTTAGAGTGATTCATTTTAAAGGATCAGGATTTTTGACTCAGTGGTCAAAGTTTTCAACATATGTACATTTGATTGGATAAGCACATGTCACTCTTGTCTGTCTGTAAATAGGGGAAGGAGACATTGTTTTGGATGATCTCTCACACTTTGCTGTGTATGAAAATGTGTGATTACTAAGATGTAGGTGTTGCAAAAAGTGACAGTACATGAGACAGTGAAAGAGAGTTAAAGAGCAACAGAGAGAGAGCATAACTCATTAGCATGCCTATCAAGTATTTCAATTAGCAATTCATAGCCAGACTGGCAGTGTATTCTATTATGTAGTTATATAACTTAAATGAAAACTTTAACCTTCCCTAGAGTTCAACTCAACCCTTAGTATTCTTTTTTCCTTATAACATGGTTGCAATGTGGTTTACTTACTAGAAACCATACTGTATTTCATAAAACTTTCATTTTGCTAGCTTGGTGTCAAAGGAAGAGTATATAATCAAAACCTTCCACCAAAGGTCCACTGCAAACAACGTCCAACAAATGAAAACTGAAATAAATAAAATGGCAAATGAGCCACCTGGCTGAGTAACACTTTTATTAAAATTATAAAACAATAAGAAAATCCAGAAATCACAGATAAGCACTTTCGGGTCCAAGCCCTTCATCAGATAACATACAATACACAAACTTGCATTTAAAATGCTATCAACCAATCATCTGTTAGTATTGCAGCCTCCTTCTCTTCAATGTTGGTTTTAAAGGTACAACTCCGTTCAAACCAGCAGCTTTATCAGTCCCCAGTTGAATGATCCATTTCATCTCATTATATTCAGTGTGGGTAACTAAATCTGCACCCCTAATGTCATTGCACACAAGCTGTAGAACCATGAACAAAAATGTATGATCTGTATTCACTTTTATGTGCTGATATATGGCATTGTGTATATTTTTTAGTCATACATCTGACATATGCTTCAATACCCTATATTTTAGTCTACAGTTCATTTTCTCCACATAGAACATTCTGTGTTTTACAATCCCCATAGCCATTCAGAAAATATTCCTTGCCCGTTATAGGATGTATAAATTTGTTCCCATTCATGATATGACAGCAAGCATTACATTGCCTACAAGCAAAAGTGCCTTTACATTTTCTATCCAAACCTTGTTCTTTACATAGTAAATCTTTCAAAGTTTTATTTCTTCTAAAGCCAAATGATGGTGTTTGTCCAACAATACTACCTATCTTTTCATCTGTCAATAATACTATCCAATTCCGCTTGACAATTTCACAAATACCCCCATGTCGTTACTATACATAAACATATGTACTCCACCAATGTCCTTTACAGCACTATTGACATTCCTTCCTATATCTTCTGTATGTCCTAACTTTGCAGAAAACCATGGTTTGGCAATATTTATTCTATTATTTCTACTCTCAGCAATTACTTTGTCATGTACTTTCTTTTTATAACTTCTATTCCTCAGGCTGAGTTCCAGATAAATAACTTCCTTGTTACATTGTCTATCCTCAGTACATACGCATGAAATCCTGTGTACCTGTCCTCTTATTATATTATTAAACGTATGCCTGGGGTGCATACTGTTGTATGCCAAAAGGTTATTTTTCCAACATTCTTTTTTATATAAAGATGTCTGTATGGCCCCATCTAGACCCTTACTAATATGGACATTAAAAAATATATATTTCAGTCTCAGAACATTTCATTGTAAATCTCAGGAAGTTTGTCGTAGTTTTTAGGTATCTCACAAAATATAGCACATCATTATATGTGCATTTCCACAGAAAAAACACGTCATCTACAAACCTGTCATAATAGCACAAATGCACTTTCCATTCATGAGGAATATTAAATATTACTAAATCTTCCCAGTAGACTAACATAAGGTTTGCATATGAATTGGCATATGGTGTGCCCATCACAATGCCTTGTCTTTGCTGATAATGGTTTCTCTGACATAAGAAAATGTTATTTTCCAACACAGTTTTAAGCAATGCACATATGCATTGACTTCATTTATGTCTAACCTTGCTGTACACATCAAAACATTTTCAATAGCTGTCACACCATATTCATTACTTATAACTGTAAAGAGATTATTCACATTCATTATAACAAACATATAACTGCGGTGGTGGTGCTGCGGTAGTGTTGCCGCCTCACAGTAAGACATTGTCCTGTTCGATTCTCAGCTAAAGTGTCTTCTGTGTGGAGACATGCATGAATGGGTGTACCTTCGTTGAAGGTTGTGTGTCAGGGCTGGCAACTCAGCACGTAAAAATCTACTGCCAATCAGTAGCGGACCAGAGTTCTGCTGTGGCGACCCCTAACCGGGAAAAGCCGAAAGACACAACAAGACACAACATTGCAACAAACATATAATCTCGACATTCATTCATTTGTAAATGTTTATACAATGATGTCAAACATTGAGCCGTTTCTTTCAGTATCCTAGGAAACAATTGTAAAATAGGTTTCAGTGTGCATTCTATTCATATTGATATGTTCTCAGTAACCTAACCCCTCCCTAATACAATGAGTCTCAGGGGTGGGTTTAGTACATCTTTATGCAATTTTGGAAGTGTTTTAAACACTGGTACAACTGGATGTTCATTCCATAGAAACTGAAAGACTTCTTCACTTAATAAAACAACATATTTCATGTTAATCAATTTATTTCTCAGTTTTTCAATCAGTGTATTCACCAATAATGGAGACAGTTGAAATGTGTGCGTATCATTAACTAAACACATAATTTTATCATGATAGAATTAATGGTTCATTATTACTACAGTGCCTCCCTTGTCATTGGGTTTGATTACTATACATTTGTCTTAACTCAATGAATCTAGTGCTTTCCTCTGTGCAAAAGTCAGGTTATGATACTTTTGTTTATGTTTATTATCCAAGTATACTTTCACTTCTTCCCCACATAACTTTAAAAACATAGCCACCATGGGATGCATGAGTGGTACAAATGTGCTAGGTTATTTTAAAACCATGGGTCTAATTGCATTATTAGTATCAAATATATGCTTGAGAACCACATTCCTAGCAAAAAACATAAGATCAACAATTACTTCACTATATTCAGAGTCTACACCACTTACGTACATCAAGCTCTTATTTAAAACATATATTTGTTCATTTGATAAAGTGATATCAGATAAATTAAACGCAATGCAGTCACCATCATTAGTCATGTTGAGATCTTCCATCTTTTTAACTCTCTGTTGTTCGAATAACTCCATTTGTGTTGACTCTTCTTCTTCAATGGGACAGGCAATATCAGAAAAGAAGATGATATTTTTTCTGTTTGAGTGAAATGAGTTTGGGATGTGCCCCTAAGTTCAAAAACTAATTTTCCCTGCCAGCGGCCATTGCGGCAGAGGATATCATGTCAGGCAGTGTGTTTCTTGGTTCCCCATTGGTTGTGGCAGTCTTATGGATCATGGGTTCCTCTGTGGTAACCATAGTAATAGTTTCACTCTCCGAACATGCAGATAATTCAAATGTTGCATTGTCTGCAACTAAATCTTTATTTATTTAAGTTTCATTAGCCTGTTTTTGAACAAACTTATTCTTCGCAGGAACCACATTGGAAACAGTACGTTCATATGATATGTGTCTTTCTCGCGGCCATGTGAAGATGTTCCCTTTTAAAAAATGATGATAGTCCCATACCAGCTTTTTAGTTTTTATTTGCTGTAATTTGGTGTCATAGGAAGCTATTGCACAGAAAACACCATCAAGTCTTTGAACAAAATGTTCATCCTTAAGGTTGGTTTCTATATTGCATTGTATGACTTCTATGTGTCTTATTAACTCATCCTTTTGTGATGAAAAAAAGTCCAACAGCAACCTCATATAAGAGTTACTAGTTTCCAAATTGATTTGCTGCCAACATGCAAACAATTCAGGATAGGTCTCTCCTTGTGTGGGCATGCACAATACACAAAGACCCCTTGGAACTATTTTGTACTTAAGGCATGCCTCTAGGTGAAACCTCTGCCATTGCAAATGCTTCATTTTTGACAAACTATTCTGTGAAACAGAAAGTAATTCACATAATTCAGTCTCATCATTTACACTGGTTTTCACCTCAGGTGTTTTCTTAACCATAGATTGTATATCCGAAAGTGCTTATCTGTGATTTCTGGATTTTATTATTATTTTATTGTTTTAATAAAAGTGTAACTCTGTCTGATGGCTCACTTGCCATTTTTTTATTTCAGTTTTCATTTGTTGGACGTTGTTGGCAGTGGACCTTTGGTGGAAGGTTTTAATTATATACTCTTGTCTTTTGGTATGTTAAACCTATACACACATGGCCGAGCAACAAAGAGAAGAAGTTGAATTGGATTATTGTCCTCAGAAACAGTCTAAAACATCAATGATGGATATAGTAAAAAGAAATGCTTTTCAACCTTTAACCCCTTGTTGAACATGGATATACAATCTATGGTTAAGAAAATGCCTGAGGAGTTATTGAAAATCACACTGACTTGTACAGATGCTTATGTTAAAAATGTATCAGTAGTGTTATAACTGATTAAATGTTTATGTTTAAACAAAGAATTATATAATTTTCAAATGCTACAACAGATCTTAGAAAAGCTCTGAGTATGTGCTCCATGTGATCAAATGCAATGCCATTCTATAACCAGCACTTAGGGGATGGAGCTCACTGATTAGCTTGTCTTGTTTTGTTTTCTTTGGAACCTGATATAAAAAGCTATGACAGTTATCACAGTCAGTTCAGTTCAGTTCAGTTAGATCAGTATGAGTGGGACGAATATCACCTTGCCTCATGGAAGTAAGCAACTCAGCATCTAATCTTGCCTTGCTATATTAATTAAGTTAAAAAGGGAACAGTTCTTCTTTAGACAGTGAAGAATTACAGTGAGATTAGCTAAGTATTGTTTTTTCTGCATCTGCTTGAATCTGCCCAACTATGTTATTTTTATTTCTCCTGTGATTGAAACTCTGATGTTTATTGCACTTAAATATTTAGTAATCTCATGTTTTCTATTCTACTATTTATTATTAAATGTTTTTACACCTTTTTTGTGGCTGGTCCTTTATATATTACTTTTAACATCTTGAGAGTACTTGTGCTTATTCTAGTGACACCTTGGCCACTTCAAAAAGCCTTGCTGCTTGGGTTACACTTTACCATTTATATTAGTATTGATTTTACTCAGTATAATTAAGAGTCTGACAGTGACTGGCTGGTGGCAGCATCATTACCTTATTGTCTGGGCATAAGATGATACAGCTAGTAAATGTGTGCCAGCCTTTCCCAGGAGAGGTGTGGGTGTGTCAGTCACTTGGAACTGCTCTTGGGGGAAATTATGTTTGATGTAGAGAGCTACATTGGAAAATACTGAGTAAATCTATCCCTGTTTTAGTGATGTTCTCTCACCAGTATCAGTAGTGAGAATTGAGGCTCCTTGATCGCTGCCCCAGGTAAAGAAGTCCATCACACTGCCCACATGCTTGCATAGATATTCTGTCTTGCTGATGACAGTAGCTGATTAAAAAAAAAAAAAAACTGAAATATGTCATGTGTGTTTTTTTACTGCCTTGGTTGCAGTGGAAGAGAAACAATATCAGTACACACAGTTGATAGGATGACCCCTCTCCCTCTTTTTGCAGGGCAGTCCATATTTGGACATTTCTGTCCTGTGAAGGCATAGAAAACAACAGATAACCTGATATTTTACAAGGAAAACACATTTTCTGATTTTTCTCAGGTCATCTTCATATCATAGACATTACTATAAGCAACTAGCATTGCATATCATTTTATTTTGGTTATAAGACAACAGTAATTCTTTTTCATTGGCAAATGGCATGGTTATACTGAAAAAAAAGTTTCAGTAAAAAATGTCCTACTCTGGGAAACCCAAAAAAGATAGTAATCTTAATAGCTGACCACCTTTTTATATAGTCATCCATTTGTAAGAGGTATTCTTTTCTATAATTGCAGTCGTTTTATAGAAAGCAGTGAGTCAGTCTTGCAAACAGCACAAGGAACTACAAATTTATCACATTTTAGGATTATGGTTTTAATGACTTGCTACTATGCAGTCAACTAACAAATCAAGGGGTATGGATATGAAAGAAGGAGAATATAATGCACAAATGCATTTGTGACTCATTAAAAAATCTTATAACACAAATTCACAAGTCATTGTACATTTTTGATACTCTGCTTGAAAATACTTTTGAATAAAAAACAACAAGCACTTTTCTCCAGCATTCAGAGTTATAAAAATATTTTTTTTTCTAGCAGAACCACTTTTGTAGTGTGAGGTAGTAAATCCTGGATTGCACTGATAGCTTTGACACTCCAGGAAGAGTGCGGGAGAGAGTCTGTCAGTCCTACTTCTTGGTCTAGAAATTGGCAGTCTTTACACAATCCCATAATTCAGTTATAACTAAAAATTAAATGTGGGAAATGGAAACTGGTGAGACAGGTATATATCCCAAAGACTACCCCTTCTCTGGAAAGGACTCTGCATTCATGTGAAGCAGAGTTCTTCTCTAATCCAATCCAAGTGTAACTTGGACAGTTGGTTGTGGAACAGAAAATCCATCCCTGGTTTGGCACCTATGTCTCTAATGGACAAAGCCTGCTTGCAATTGTTTTATCTCCCAGTCCCCTGCTTACTCTTATCAAGGGTCTTAGAACTTGTCAGAGATTTGGGTGCATGGCTAGACTTAAAAAGGCCCTCATGGTCATTAGCCTAGTAAACTCATATGAACCTATAAACCAATAAATGCTAAAAGCCACAAACTAATTGCAAATTAGTTCCAAGGCCCAAGACGCTACATGGTTCACCACAGTTAAAAACAGAAACAAATCTGTAGAAATTATGTATTATGTAAATTATGCATGTATATCTGTATGAAATACTGCTTTAATAAGGAAGTTGAGCAAAAATAAATAAATTACAAACATAAAATACAAACATGTTCATCCCACTAACATTCAGTCAGAATTCATTAGAAATCACATTCTAAACAATTCCATTCCTTAAATACTACTTTCAGCAAGCCATAGAATACTAATTGCATAACATAATTGAAAATCCTTAATCTCATCCCAAATAAAGTATATAAAATCTGAAAACTAGTACTATTGTACCCTGTCATGTAATTTTGTGGGTCTATATTAGTTCCTTGAAATATGTATTCATCAATGGCTAAACAGTGAAATTCATTACAGTGAAGCAAAGAATTTTTACCAGGGTTAGGAACCACTGGCCCATTACCAGAACTTTGCCCTTTTTGCCACCGTAGTGAAATCTCAGAGTTGGTATATATAGTTAGGTGGGGTGCTGGGAGTGTGGGGGAAGAAGTCCCCCAGTTGGGTGAGTTTGATTTAGTGTGGTGTGTGTTACAGGACCAGTGGTTTGTAATTCTGTGATAAATTACATGCTTTCACTGTTGGCTGTCGATGAATACGTGCTCATTGAATACGTATTTCGATGAACTAATATAGACCCAATATTGCAAACTCTGAATCTTAAAAATATGAACCCAGTGAATACAATAAATTAAATGGAATAAATTACAAACTTACAATAACAAACACATAAAAAGTATTTAAAAACATAGCAAGTTTATCATATTTTGTCTTCATTATAATTTAGTGGCCCTTAGTTTGAGTAAAGGTTATAGGACACATGTTCATTTATACCTGTAAAGCTAGTTGCATTCATGTGAAATTGCCAGTATAATTCCCAGTATATTCAGTTTTTGTTTCTCAAGCCCATCCTGTTGGATCCCTTGGAACAATCTCTAAAATAATACTTTTTTTAAAATTAACACATGTAATTGAATATTTATAAAGAGTACTGTTACTATTTTGCATATCTATATCATAACAGTGCTCATATGTACATTTCCTAAATGTTTTTTCTGTCTTGCTTAAATAAAAGTTAGGGCAGGTATCACACTTGATTAGATAAACTAGCCCAAATGAAATACAGGTCCCATTTTTTCAGGGTCGCCCTAATATTGTCTGTTTTCTACAACCACATCAACCCCCTCTAGTATACAACTACATTGGGTGCAATTCCCCACATTTGTGTGTTCCTTTCTTACCCTTTTTTACTTGTATCCCAAAGACAGAGGGGTTGGATATGTTTAATGAAGCATAACTGGACTGTATTTCCCTAAGTAATACTGAAATCTAAATAACTGTGAATTTCACGAATTTAGCATTCTCCAATAATTTCATCTGTTTTTGAAATATTAACAGTACTCTTTATAAACATTAAAGTACTGTTGTGTTCTTGGGATTTGCAGGGGCATTGGATTTTGGTAAACTGTCACTTAATGAAAAATAATTACACTTGGAATAGTTTCTAAGCACTACTGGTTTTAATGGGATAATGGAGTTGATTTTAATTTTGAAGGAGACAGCTTTATGGTCACACCCTACCAGGGAGGAAGAGACATAGGACAGGGTTTAGCTTTCTATCATATTTGTGAGCATGAGGTCCAGTATGTTGGAGCCTGTATTGGACTTATTCAAAGGGTGTTTGAATTTATGAAATCCTGGAATCTCTGTACCTGTGTGTTTGAGGCCATGTAGGATTCCCAGTCTACAGAGGGGTTATTAAAGTCTCCCATGACTAGCATGTTAAGTTGGACGGTAAGTGTCTCCAGTTAGTCCAAGTATGCATTTGAAGATTTTTGAAACATAGAGGGTAACCTATAGCTGACTAGGATATGGTACATGATTTTGTCTATGGTGATCTGCACATGGAGGAACTCCAGCTCATCATCTTGTTTGACCACCCTAAAAGTATGCTTGTTACTGATGTATAATGAGACACCTTCACCTTTAGCCCTTGTCTATGCAGCTACTGGTCTAAAAGTGTGGAAGGCACTGAAACTTGTACTGCCGAGGTACTTCCTGCCACTTTAAACCATGCGTTAGTAACTGCACAGATGTTATATTCTTCAGTGTGAGGATGGCTTGGAGGGAGTGTAGTTTTTTATTTAGGCTCCTGGCATTGAGGAGTAACACCTTGGGGTTCAGCTGAGTTGACTTTGTTATGCTGGTAGGCTTGTCAATTTGGCAATGCTTAAAAAAGGCACTATGGGGGTGGATAAAGTTTTAGCTAGTATTCAAAAGCCTAGAGGGGAAAGGTGCAGACCATTCTTTGCAAGCCAAAGTGATCTGTTAATCATCTCCTCCCATGCTGATAAATACTGTATCCCCTAAGACAGGCACCAGAAAACAGCAACTGTGCAAATCAGTCATCTTTTGCTCATAACACAGACCTTAACACAGGTGTGTCACATTGACCCAGATATAAATAGAATAATGATCTGATATTCAAAAGCCTAGAGGGGAAACGTGCAGACCATTCTTGGCAAAGCAAAGTGGTCTGTTAATCTCGTCCTCCTATGCTGATATAAATGGGATCCCCTAAGACAGACACCAGAAAACAGCAATTTTGCAAATCATTCATCTTTGCTCATAACACAAACTTTAACACAGATGTGTCACATTGACTCAGATATAAATAGAATAATGATCTGATGTAGATAGTACCTTTTCTCCAACTATAGCAGATGTGACATACGTACATGCAAAATGAGTCATGCTAAGGTGGCATATGTGAACATGTACATAACTGAAGTTATATGTCAAACATAGTCAGTCCACTGTCAAAAGGGTTGTGTTTCTGAATGTCATACTATGCATCAACTTACATAGGCTGCTGTTTTGTGTATATCACACATGGATAGATAACTCACAAAAGACACAGTTAAAATAAAAGTGCATGCCAGTATTATGCTAGTGATACATCTATTAATGGATGAAAGTAGCAAATGCCTGGCTACAATTATTTCTGGCTCTGATGCATTTCTGTTACTGTTACCAATGGCGTGTGTCAAACCTAGTGTAAGTGCCACACCTGTCCTGCTGTCTTAATATAGTGTATTAAGTGCAGGTGTGAGTGCAGTATACTGCAATGTATATCTAGCCCTGAAGTCAGCCTTGTGAAATACAATCGTAATAAGTTTATGACACTAAAGTAGCTTAAGACATACACAGGTGAAGCACCATTGTATATCAGTAATTCATCTCTACTAGATTTAATTATTTATTATTATCCTCTGCCTGTAAGTCACTAACTCCATTGTACAGATGCTTGCAAAGCTAACATCCCAGGGGTTAATACATTTCAGTCTTGCAAAATATGACAAATGACAACACCTATCTCATAACATTCATTACTTAAAGGTCTCTTTACTAGATGATGCGCATCTACTACATCATTATACTGGGCATGCTCACAAGAAATTGCAGCAAACAGTACCACAACAGCAAATAAACAACACAAACACACAAGAAAGTCTAATTAACACAGGCCCACTCACAGTTTCTGATGTTTTTTCAGCATGGCATACAGTAAGAAATGTTATATAAGCCCTCATGTCCAATAATGCACTACAGTGTGAACAAAAGAATTACAGTGATACATGAATATTTGGATGAAGACATGCGGTACAGAGCAGTATTATTTTGAGAATCACTGACATATTCAACATTTGCATCTTGCCAGACTCAAACACATGCCTAGACAGACATCAAAAAGCTGCATATCAACCATTGCCATCACAGAAACAGGCATACTGGTCATGTCATGAAGACCACTCTTGGAGCAATTACAGCAGTCTTCTATTGTAATGGCTGTGGATCCTTTAACTCAGAGTGTGAGACCTTAAAAATGTGGCCCTCTTACTACGCCACAACTATTTTCCTTGCCTAAGCCACTCATGTGTAGCACAGTTAGCTGACAGTCAGATGTTACCAGATTCAAACCCCCTGATAATCATACTATACAATCTACAGAGCTATATATTGACTGCATCGGCCACATGAAATACCAATGGAGCTTGTCACAAATAAATGAAATTCAGATGTGAGGTAAGAAATGAGTTTTGATGTTAGTTACACTATCAAAATTTGTCAAACTGATGAAAAGAAGGTACCTATGTTAATGTTCACATATCTGTTAGCAGTCTAATATCAATGTTGCTTGGCCAAGTACGTTTTTCCCATCAACATGATTTTGTACACCCACAGTCTCAGAATCGAACCACACTATCTTTGCAATATGTTTTACAAGTCATTACTCACTTCATGTGCCAGAAGAGCAGCCACACCACAAGAATTCCAGAACAATTGTTTCACTGCTGTGAAATCCCAAAATGTGTTGAAAGTTGCTTGTCCAACATAAAAATGGATAATAATAACATGATGTAATAGCATTTGTATAATGTCTTTAAATTCATATAATGATGTCCTTCGCTGTAATTGAACAGCTACCCATGAAGTCCACTGGCTAACAAAATGTGTATGAATCACATGCGCCACAGTAAAAGTCATAATGCATCTGCGAGACTCCAAGTATGTGAAGTCATTGTATCATATGATTGTGTTGCAACCAGTTTTTTGAGTTAAAAGGAATATGAGAGGCCTCTTCCAGTGCAATTATACACATTACAGCTGTGGTGGATGTCATTCATGCATGGCAGTATACTGAAACACAATGATTACAATCAGTCACTGTGGGTTTTGAACATATACCTATGTGACCACACTAGCTACATGATATTGTGAAGAATGAATATACCACGGAAAAAGTCCTACTACAATTGTGAGATATTTGGATATTCAAAGACATTACATCACGTTATTGCTGCAAGGTATATATGTGCATGTAATTCAGTTAAAACAGTGTTGCGATGTTACTTTGATACAGAATATTGCCTGATGCTCAGTAGATTCAAACACACATGATGCATAATGCAGTTGTCACTGTGACTATAAAATCCCAATCATGCACAATGTGTATTGATTCTAACACACAATTTACTAAGACAACAACATATAGAGCATTGCCTCAATTTACACACCAGAGGAGAAGACTTACTACTACTCTTATAAAAAATAATTTCATTAAATATCATTGTTAGTCATAATTAAAGCATTTCTCTCTGAAAAATGATGAGTTCGTGTAAGAGGAATTCCCAAGTTATACATGAACACAGCAGCTATGTGTGTGACAACAATGTTAACTTCATGTTCATTCACAGTCATACTGACACAACTGAGACTAAGTAGTAATGGCTGGATTTAAACTAACTACCTAAGGTCATAAGCAACAGAACATTGCCTGAATCGCAAGTGCTACATGAGATATTGTTTTATAGGTTCATAGGTGTTTACAAGTCTAATGACCACAAGGGCCTTTTTTAATTCTAGTCATGCAGCCCAATTCACTGACAATTTCTGATACTCTTGATAAGTGTAAGCACGGGCTTGGGAGATGAACCATTTACAGGTTACCTGCATTCATTAGAGACTTAAGTGCCAAACTAGGGATGCATTTCCAGTTTCCCATCCAATTGTCCAATTTGCACTTGAATTGGGTTAGGGAGGAATGCTGCTTCACATGGATGGGGAGCCTGTTCTATAGATGGGTAGTCTCTGGGATACATAACTATCTCTCCAGAAGGTCCTATGTATATCACAGGCAAAGTTTAGGTCTTCAGAATGGGTAATTCTGGTGCTGTTTGTTTTGTGGATAAGCAGGAGGTCCATCAGAGTGGAGTCTGACAAAAAGCCTGTAGGAGACAGAATACAGGGATAGGGCCTTGAGGTGGACTGCATAGGGCATTTTTCCTACACCCTGTATTCTTTTAGTGAGGAACCTCTGTGGATGTTCCATTTGTTGGATATGCCTGGCTAGGTACATACCAAAGGGGGCATTATACTCAATGATAGGTCTGATAAATGCCAAATATAGTGGAACAATGGCTTCTTGGAATTAGATGCCATAACTTTGTTTAGAAGTTGCTCAACAAAGAATGATTTCTTCACCACTGTAGACTGATGGTCAAAGGCTAGATTGTGATCTATGTGTGTCCCTAAGTCTTAGGCTACTGGGTTAGCTCTAAGGGGTGTGTTATCAATATGATAGCTACCAAGGATGCATGACTTCCCAAAGGATACTGTTATGCATTTCTTGGAATTTAGCTTTAGTCCATGGCTCTGACACCAGTTGTTTGTCTGTGTCAGTCCCCCCTGGAGAACATTTGTGTCAGTGTGAGATTCAATGACAGCGCCTAATGTGCAATCATCTGCAAATTTAGTCATCCATAAACCACTGGCATTGGCCTTGGCTTCTGAGAAGTAAATGCCAAAAAGAAGTGGTCCAAGATGGAACCCTGAAGTACTCCACTTGTGACTGGCCTCTTTGTAGAGGTGGACTCCCCAATTCTATCTTTCTGTGTCCTGCCTATGAGCCAATTGGATATCCACTGGGTGACATATGGGTTTGTACCAAGCCTCTTGAGTTTGTCAACAATGGCAGAGTGGAGTATTGTGTCAAATGCCTTGACCAGGTCAAGGTAGGCAGTGCGAATGATTCTGCCCTCATCCATTGCTTTGGTGATCTTCTCAAAGAAATTCACCAGCTTGAGTAGGCATGATCTGCCCTTGATGAAACCAAACTGGGTTGGGTCCAGAGTCTATTGGTTTACTATATCTTTGTTTATCATCTTCATGATAATTCTTTCCATGGCTTTACATGTAAGACTAGTGAGACTTATGGAAGTGCAGTTTACAGGGTCTGCAGATGGTCTACCTTTGTGCAGAGGGATGACTGTTGCCTTTCTCCATTCATGAGGCCTGAAGGCATCCTGGGATATTGTCTGGGCTCATTGATGCAGTGTTCTTGGTTTTAGACAGAGCATTAATGGAACTGTTCCCTAGTGATAGTAGGGGGGAGTTATATTTGATGATATTTCTGGAGGGAAGGTTGAGGGGGAGACAGGGGTAGATTTGGAGCTGAATTTAACAGCCAGGAGGTTTACTATATCTTCATGCTCAGTATACATGGCTCCATTTACATTGAGCTCTGAACACAATTGTGTATTGCCTTTGAGTTTGCAGACATACCTAAAGAATGCTTTCTAGTTGTCCTTGGCCTGGGAGGCTGAACCTACCTCAAATTTGGCTTTGGTAGACTTTATTTGTCCTCTGAGTTGTTTGTTTAGTTTGACGAGAATGATTTTATCCTCCACCTCCTAATTTTTGCCATGATTTTCTTCCTCCTGTTATACAGCCTACTGATTTTGTGATTCCACCATGGTGGCTTGTTTTTTGAGTTAGTTCTGTACTTCTTCCTGGTGGGTACAGCTGTCTTTATGCTATTAACATGCTTATACAGTGTTTCTGTGAACATAGGCAGCAGTGTTCTCAGTGTTGACGGTGGCTTGAAATTTTGCCAAATTCTCACTTACTAGCAGGAGGTTAGCCTTAGAATAGTTCCTGAATTTTTCAGGTTTAGCTGGGGGTCCATGTTTTATTTTTACTTCAGATGAGACCATTTTGTTGTCTGACCTTACCAGGGAAGGCATTACAGTAGGGAGTGCACAGAAGTCTCCCATATTAGTGAGGACCAGATCCATTAGGGTTGCATCCCTGGTTGGTGTACTGACTATCTGGTCCAGGGAGTTTGTGTTTACAAAATCCAGGAATTTCTTACAATTGGTGTCGTGTAGGATTCCCAGTAAACAGTGAGGTAATTAAAGTCACCCATGAATATGGTATTGGGTTGGATGGTTAGTTTTTCTAATAAGTTTAAATCCATGGTATGGGTTTCCTGGGTCATAGAGGGGGACCTATAGCTTGGAAGAAAATGGTATTGGATTTTACATATGGTGATTTGAACATGGAGCAGCTCAAGTTCATTGTCCTGTTTGACCAGCCGTGAAGTATATTTATTTTTGATATAAACAGAGACACTGCCACCTTTAGACCCTGCCTGTGAAGTAGCTGGCCTAAACTTGTGGAAGGCATTATAAATTTGCACTGTTGGTGTCCTCTCCATGGCTTTAAACCATAGATGTCAGCATTCTCTAGGGTAAAGAGAGCTTCTAGGGAGTGGAGTTTTTGTTTAGACTGCTAGCATTGAGCAGTAATACCTTTAGATTTTCTTGGTTTTGATTTGCTATGTCGGA
The DNA here is from genome assembly GCF_019279795.1 of Protopterus annectens. Classification (NCBI taxonomy): domain Eukaryota; kingdom Metazoa; phylum Chordata; order Ceratodontiformes; family Protopteridae; genus Protopterus; species Protopterus annectens. The sequence continues at coordinate 469,046,027 of NC_056751.1, forward strand.
CTTAGTTTCAGTTTGGCATTGCCTAAAAATGGCACTATGGGGGAAGACAATGTTTTAGCTAATATTTGAAAGCCTAGAGGGGTGAGGTGCAGACCATCCCTGGTGAAGCAGCATGGTCTATTGACCATCTTCTTCCATGCTGAGAAATATTGCACCCCTTCAGATTGACAACAGAAACTAAGCCAATTATTAAAGTCAATCATCTTTTGTTCTTATCGTGGCATCATCATTGGAGAAGGTAAAATGCTGCTCAATGCTAGGCTCATACCAGCCTGAGACACATATTCCGAGAGCTCCATGATGTTTCTCTTCATATAGTCTAGGGAGGTGCATCTCAGGTCATTTACTCCCACATGGACTATGACCGAGTCATATTGGTAATTGTGGTCCAATGACCTGAGTGCATGTGTAATGTGGCAGATCCTAGCCCCTGATAAGCAAATGACCTTAACTTTCTCCTTACTCAGCCAGATGAGTGGGACATCAGTATGTCTCACAATGGAGTCTCCAATGACTAGAATGTTGGATTGTGTGGTGGCTTGCCTTATGGACTTAGAGGTAAAGGTTCCATGAGCTGTAGCTCTATGTGTTGATGTGGATGTTGTTTTGAAAGAGCGCATTTGGGAGTGCTGAAGGTATTTCTTATGTGTATTTCATCTAGGGGTCTTTTTGGTTTCGGAAGGTTATATGTAAATGCCTCAGCATATGTGGGTCGATATGTCTGCTTTAAATTATGTATGATGGGTGCATTGTGTATACTACTGATAACCTTATTGACATTAGGAATACTTTTATGTGAGATCCTTGCCTCCAGTGACATAGTGTAAATACATCTCTCACATACCATATCAGTTTGTTTGAGAATTAACTGGTTGTCAGTAAACATGAGGTAATTTTTACATTGCCTCATGATGCGCATATCCACCAAGCCAGTAATGGAGACAATAGGAAAGTTCATATCCATGGCAACAGGCCCTTTTTTATTGATTAGACAGCTGGAGTGAGAATATCAATCACTATCAGGAGTATCTGGTTTGCAACTATGTGGACAGTGCTTGTCACTCCAGACTAATTGTCCTGTGTGCAACTAGGTATTGGAGAAATTTCAATTGTGCTTTTACAGGAAAATGTCACTCAAGGTGTCTGAGTCTCTACACAGCACTGTCAAACACTTGAGGGGAAACTAATACATAGACCCTGAAAATTTAAGGATGAAGTATTTAGGTAGATATTCTAAAGTTATAAACAAATCAAGCATTACTTACTGAAAACAAAGAATTAGCTTGTGAAGAATGATGAAAAGAGGGGAGTTGCATGAATGGCTACTGCCTGGTTGCTACTAATGCTGGTCTCACCACAGCACCACTCTGTTAGGATGCAATGCTCCTTTGCTTCTTCTCTCACCAGAAGCATAATGTTAGCACCGACCCCAAGAAGAGAAGCAGGCCACAGCCTGTTTGGTGATCCACAGTCTTTCCCCAGATGATACAAGGGTCTGTAGGCTTGTACCCTTTTTCTGGTAGATGCCTTGAATGGCAACCAGCCCAATCTGGAACTTAAGCACAAACACTCACTCTCCAACCAAAAACAGTCAGGAATCAATGCACTCTGCTGCTACTCTCACCGGGATCAGAATATAAGCACAGATTCCAAGCTGTCACCTATACAGCAGTTATTAGGCTTTCTGGTGATCATGTCCTTGTAGTCCTTCTCTCATCAGGAGAAAACAGAAACACTAATCCCAAGATAACTACTGAGAGGCAGAATGTGGGCTCTCCAATAACTGGTGGTCTTGCAATAGATGTTTAAAGCTAAGATGAAAAAAAAGGTTCATCCTAAACACTGCAGTGTGCACTGAGCAGTTAGATATGAAAGTGGGTAACTTAAATTTTAGCTGTCTAAGTGAAGAGCCACTATTTTTAAAAGAGCAAGATAGATTGAAAGGGGGTGGACACTATTGTATTCTGATACTATGGAATACAGTGGGATAGCCAATAAATTTAAATAGTTGAAGGAGAGTCATCATCTTCTTTCGGCTTTTCCCTTTAGGGATCGCCACAGCGGATCATCTGTTTCCATTTCTTCCTGTCCTCAGCATCATGCTCTTTCACACCAGGAGAGTGATTTCACAAAATGTTAATTATGAGCGTACTCACACCAGCCAGTGAAAGAAGAGAGAGAAGGAGATAAATGGTCAAGGGGCAGGCAGCTAGAAATACAGTGGTGTTTAAGAACACAACTCTAACAGGGTAGGAGGGTGGGAAAAATTCTGTCTGACTCACAAGAGGCAGAGCTGTGGTATCTTTTCAAGTTTTAATATGCAATTACAGCAGTGACTGTGCACATTTGAAAGGATGACATCATTATTGTTTAAAAGGGTGATGTTTCTGCTAAAAAGGAAAGTCATAGAAGAACCCAATACAAGTGTACATCTACATATCCTATATGTATGTGACACATTTTCTACACAGCATGAGAGAGGCACACACAATCATAGAAGTCAATCAATGCTGGATTCAAATCACCTACCTATCTATTTACATAATCCACAGAGCATGCTATCAACAACCAGACCCACAGGATAAGTTGTGTTAAAGCTGTGAGATAATGCAGTTTTGAACGAATTATGTAATCGGTGTCTTCTCAAAACTTAGTTTTGTTTAGTGATGTGAGGAATGTATAAGGTTGTCTCAGTCACTGAAAATATGTCTCCAGAGTGGAAGTGTACATAACATGTATTGTGATGTAGCCAATTGTACATGACAGTGCACACATTCATACTATTAAAGCAATGCTGGATTGATTTAAAGTACTTATCCATCTGCTTACACAATCTAGAGAGCAGTGTATTGACCTCAAGTGCCACAGAAGACATCCAACTTTTACAGTGTGAGAGCGTACTTTTGGCAGGTTGATAACATGACTGTGGCACAGAGAAGATGTCGGTGTTAAAAGTGGGATGGAGGAGTCCTGTCCCAGTTTAACTGCTTCTCTTGAGTGGAAATAGATACAGCATGTAGGTTGATAAAGCTTTACATACCTGACACATACTGTAAGCCAAATTCGCAAGTTTACCACTGTGAGAGTTGAACCACCTAACTATCAAGTTACACAATCTCAAAAGTGCTGTATTAAACACAAGTGCCATAGGAGAAATTTGACTTTTGCAGTGTGAGAGTGCACTTTTGAAAGGCTGACCTCATCAACGTGCTGCAGCGAAGAAATTTCTGGTAAAAGTGGCCTTACATAAGGGGGATATCCTCCTTCAGTGTGAATGTTTCACCTGAGTGGAAGTAGATACATCATTTCTGTCAATAAAGTTCAATGTAACTGACACTTTATATGAACACACACACACACACACACACACACACACACACACACACACACACACACACACACACACACACACACACACACACACACACACACACACAAGTTTAGCATTGTTGAAGTTGAACCTCTCATTACACAATCTGGCGAGCACACTACAGACTTGAAACACCACAGAAGAAGTCTGACTTTTAAGGGGAGATAGTGCACTTCTGACAGGATAACCTTATTAGTGTCTTACAGAGAAGATATCAGTGTTAAAAGTGTGATAAAGTGCAGAGGGAGCTGTCCCCATAGTTAAAGTTTTCTCCTGCTTTGGATACAGCATATCTGTTGCTGAAGTTTTACTTACCTTACACCCAAACCACATGCACATACAAGTTCACTACTGTCAGATTCAAGCCACCTACTTAACCAGTTATACAGTTTAATGACTCATAAGCACTACAGGAGAATTCTGAATTTTAAGAGAAGAGAGTGTGCTTTTGATAGGATGATCTTATCAGTGTGTTGCAGAGAAGATTTTGATGTTAAAAAGTGAGATAGAGTGTACAGGGAGCTGTCTGCAAAGCTAAAGTTTAGTCGTAAGTAGAAGTGGATATAGCACATCTGTTGTTAAAGTTTTACTTACCTGACAGTAGAACCACGCACATGCATGCATGTTCAACACTGTCAGATTTGAACCACCTACCTATTTAGTTACACAATCTAAAGAACACAATATGAACTGCAAGCATCACATGAGAATTCTGACTTTACAAAGGTGTGGAATGCACACTTACAAGTATTAAGACATCAGTGCTTTGAAGATTAGCTAGTGTGCATTGCAGGTTTTGGGGCAAATGTATTTGTGTGGACAGGCCAATGTAACAATACTGTGCTTGTCCCATGTAATTACATACTGCTCAGATAAAGTCTATATACTGAACTTCATGTTCCTTGTGTTACTGTGAATGACACGCACCTGGTTTTGACTATCGTCTTTCATTGACAATCCCAATTGTAAAACAGTGGATTGTCAAGCAAGCATTCATGAGAGTTCATGCCGGGATGATTGTATGCAAATAGTAACCATTTATTGTATCACTGTCCATTGTATTGTTTCATGCTTTGACAATGTGCATTGGCAATACAAACAGATACTTCTAAAATATGAGAGTGCACTGCTGAATAACACTGATGGATTAATTGTGGAAAGGTTGCACAACCATTGAAACATACAGAAGTTGCTAAACCTCCTCACATAATTCTTTGTTTTAATTTTTTAAACTCTTTTCCTGACGTGCACCACTGACAAGCTCATTGTGCAGTTGAGAGCGAAGTATTACCATGTGTGATTATAATTTGAAGTGTTGAACTTAGAAAGGGGATTAGCAGTAGTCTGTAGTGTTCTGGCCAACCTTTGTGCAAATAAGCAGCGTAGACATACAACCATATCTGAATCTAATGGAATACAGGATAGACGTGTTATGGTCTTGTTTCATGTGTCAAGACTTACCCATTTGACACAACAGCTGCAGTTTTTCACTCCTTACATGTATGATCGAGGTGTATAGTGACACAGTCTTCAAACACAGTGACTGCCCATGTAGTTGTGGCATGTTGCTATTGTTATGTAATTCTGTGTGTTTATATGATATGATTGAGTTCTACAGTCAGTACATCTATAATAGTTGAATAAATGTGTCATAATCATTTTACCTCCAAATATTTAAATGCAAACTCATCAGTCCTATAACCTTGATTGGGTATATCAGCAATGTGGTCCATGTGTGACTATTTTTGTTTTAAACACTAAAAAACATTGAATGTACTTCATATGTTGCACTTATTTCAGGAACGATATAAGCATGTTGTGAATGGTTATGAAACACATAAGGGATCAAGTATGTTATTGCTGGTGAAAACATGGCTTATGGAAACAGAATTGAATCAAGAAGGTTTATTTCATTGCACTGAAGGGGTGAGAAAAGGGGACATTTGAAGACAGGGATACACATACAGATATACTAAGAGGTTAGTTTATGGTTGATTTTCACACATATTTATGTTGTAGTGTGTTATCCTGCATTTTATGACCAATATAAATTTACACACTCAAATCTATGTTTTTTTCCTTTGCCTCCAATTGTCAATGATTCGCAAGATATTCATAAGTGTAGGGATGACAATAACAAATATTAGCATGCAGAAATGTGTACATCCTTTGAAACTCTATACACTTCTGGTGTATTGCTGTGTAGAATAAAGCATTTCCAATATGGATGAAGATGATATAGGAGAGTAGAAGTATGAAGAGGACATAAGGATACTCTTGTTTGACAACATATGTAGCACACACACACATATTATTATGTGAAAATATTAAATAGATGTATGATTTATGTCTGGATTTGATCCCTTGACAGTATACAATAAAAATGTATAGACAGTAGGATTAGCTCAGCTCAATACACAGGAACTCATAAATTCATAAGTTTAACTGACACATTTTAAGGGACACTGAGAAGTGATTGAAGCAAAGGAAAATGTAGGCGCCAGCCTTCATCAAACTAAGGACATGTGTAACATCTCATAAGGTATATATGACATCTATCAGCCTAATGCATATGTTACATGGACTGTCTCACAATAATACTATTAGTCTGTATTTGTATAGTGCTAGTGCAGCTGGAAATACAGTATTCAGCTTTTGCCATATGATATGAAAGGACATTCACCTTCACTTATCATTGGAGCTAAATGCCCAGCTCCACCCAAAACTTGAGGACACTACATGGGGAAGAGAGATTGGGAGGCAGGGATAGAGACATAGGAAGAGATTTGCTTATGCTCCATTTCTGCACATCCTTGTGTCATGTTACTCTTTGTTTTGCTATCCCATAACTATTTACTCATGATCTGTGCAAGACAGTGTTCCCAATAAGGAGTAAACAGATTAATACAGCAGCAGGATGACGGTGTGTTAATGAAATGGGCAGTCAACACTTACACACAAAGGAGTTGTGCAACTGGCTCACAGACAGAACCCACATGATAAGAGATGTGGGAGCTAGGTCTGAATCTAAACTGGTTACAAGTGACATTCCCCCGGGCTCAGTTCTAGGACCACTCACATTCAGCATATACTTCTCAGAGGTACAGGCAAGCACAGAAGGAATATGGCTGACCAAGTTCACAGACGACTGCAAACTAGGGGCTATAATTGACTCTTGGTGGACACAGACATCTTCCAAAAGGGTCTCACTGAGACAGAAACCTGGTGTCAAAACCATGGCCTCAAACTAAATGCCAAAAAGTGAATAGTCATCCCCTTTGGAAAAAACAAAGTACCTACAAACTACCACATAGGTGGTAGCCCCCTAAATATGGAAGACGTACTAAGGGATCTGGGGACCCAAGTAGATAGTAACTTCTCCTTTGATAATCACATTGCCAAAGTAGTTAGAAAATCCTTCTATGTTGCCCAGCTAATCACAAAAGGGTTTGCATCCAGATCAAAAGAGGTCATTGTGCCCCTCTACGCATCACTCATCAGACACATCATAAAGTACAACGCCCCATTTGGGATGTACCTTACAAGACACCTGCAACAGCTGGAAAGACCACAAAAGTACCTCACTAAGAGGATCACTGGCCTCAAGCAGATGCCCTATGCAGCTCGACTGAAGAAACTCCAGCTGTACTCAGTTGCATACTGCCTACTTAGAGGTGATCTCTGCCTGACAAACAAGGCCATGTCCAACCCAGAATTGATAGACATGCTCCACCTAAAGAAAACCATATCCTTTCAAGCCACACGCTCTAGGGATCTAAACCTCACTACAACAATAAATAAGACATGCTGGAGGGATAGATTCCTGTCCCAGAGACTTCCCATGCTCTGGAACAAGATTCCAGTCTACATTAGGCAGAGCTCCTCACTAATCCTCTTCAAGAGAAACCTTGATGAGTAGATTGAAAACAGAAAGTTTACCTCGGGGATCACTTCAATGGCTCTGCTGGACAGAGGCACAGGGAACTAATCTAAGGGGGCAGTGAAAGCCAACACATTTTGGCTAGGTTTATAAATGCCTTCGGGCAGATAGCCTAGTACCTACCTATGAACCTATGATACTTCGACATACATCTGGATTTGAACCTTGGCAGCATTCCCAACAAATCTACACACCTGAGTAATATCTAACCACACCACATAAAACTCCTACTTCACAAAGTTCAAATCTGACAACAGATTAAAACAAAGGAGAGTATATGTATTAGTCTCTGGTACACTCATGACAATTGTGAAATCCCATAACAAGTATCTTACATCCAGTAGAATGATAAATATGAAACAGTAAAAAGTGATGATACACAAGTGGAAGCAGGTAGAGCAATGGACACAGGGACAGAGACAGACACAGAATGTATAACTTTATGTGACATTTTCTAAACATCTTTGAGGTATGTTCCAGTTATGTTTTTCCTGATAATTAATATGTCATGCTATGTATAATCAAATGTTTCCAAAACAGAGCAAGTGGGGTTGAAAAGTAGAAACATGATGAAGACATAAGCAGGATCATGGTGGATTAATAAGATACAGTAACAGTGCTTACATACCTAATAGTAATATAACAAAAATATGAAATATGACTTTGTCAGATTGCTGGATTCAAATCCTTGACACTATGCCAAAAGCATTTTCCAAACATGTATTATATCAACACACCACAAAGGAAATGTTACTTCACAATGGCAATTTTACTTTTTTGAAGGGAAAGTCACAAGAGAATGAGGCAATGGAGAATGTAGGCATAAGACTTCATTACAGTAACGTCAATTTTAGCATTAAGTAAGGTGTACATTACAGCCAGCAGCATACTAAATGGTCCAATGAAGACCAGTGATGTGTTATCTTAAGATTGTATGTGTCACAATTTACACATTTGTCATATAATCAGGAATTTTTGGGGAGCATGATTTATTTTGTTTATTTTATTTGTCCTTTGATTATCAGGAAAGTCCAAGTGAGCCAATAGTACATTTTCAGTGGAAACCCAAGGATATTCTAACAGTATTTGCAAACTGGAGCATTGTGTATAGTGTACATTCAACTCTGCAGCCTGTTAAAGAGAAGATTAGACAGTTTGTACATAGTGCACCAAGGCTAAGCACACTAGCACAAAGGGCACCAGAATAATGTTGACAAATGCAAAAACTCACAAGATTTTGCTGTAAACTGCCGACTTCCATTTACCCTGGCTTGCATGTGCTGCTTGGTGCCAGGCATCACACAAATGCTGAGGAGACAGACTGATGACACAGAAGGGGGGGCTATAGACATAGAGAGGGAGAGAGGGAGGCAGGAAGAAAGTAGATAATGAAAGAAGCAGGATAACGGAGGCCCAATACAATATGTAGGAAACACATAAATACTCCTATAAAAACAAACCATAACAATTTGACATATTTCTGGATTAGAAGCCTTGAAAATATGCAAATAATTGTCTAAAGATCTAAACATTATCTCAGCACAGCACAAAAGACTCCTAATTCACTAAGGCTTTTTGATGGGCCATTTCTGGCTAAGTGTGTTGTGTGTGTGTGATTCAATTTGTTGAGCAGTTCAAACATGTGAAAATGAGGTTGACAGGACAGTGGTGAAAATGGAGGACAAGCAGAGGGGAAGCACAGAGTAAAGAATACAGGAATTTGAAGGAGGATAGTGGTAGAACACCACGGCTATCCACTTCTTCACAATCTATATGTATAATTATACACTGAATTTGTATAATTTGGGGAGTCACCACACCAGGAATGGGTGACAACAACAGAATAATGTTGTATAGTCAATTGGATCAAATCAAGAGTGTCAAGATGACACAGAGGTAAAATGGAGAGCTATGTATGATGCATATTTTTTTTGTGGGACAGGTGCTTTTTTTGAGGAATGTTGTAGAAATGCTTAGGAATGAGATGGTCAGATAGGTAAGGTAGGCTATTTTTCAGGCACAGGCACACAAGACATACTAGACACACATGGATGGTGATAGACACAAAAGGTAAGGGGATACCATGATTGAGGATAGGTAGGGGACATCTGAGATGCATCCATAGCCAGCTTGAGGACACTGAGAATCTAGTCCTCATCCTCAGAAATGTCATTACTGTCTCCTGTGTCAGTTTCCTGGATCAGTGTTGGACAAAATATTGGCTTGGCAGCAAGACACAGGACCTTTTCAACCCTGCCGATTTGGTCTCCAAGGTCCCTCTCCATTATATCCTCCATCAGCTCTATTATCTTTAAACCCCTGGATTTGCTTGTGGCTGCTGTGCGTTCCTGGCCTGCTATCCCTTACATTCTTTTTATTCTGCCTCTCTACCTACTCTGCTCTCCCTACTGGCCTGCCCTCCAGGACAACTAAGAACAGTAACAGTATGTGTTTTCTCCCAGACTGACTTACTTCCCAAGCAGGAAAGTCTCCCCGAAGTGACAGGTAAGGAATTTCAAGAAATGTTATTCTGCCTCTCTACCTACTCTGCTCTGCCTACTGGCCCTGCCCTCCAGGATAACTAAGAACAGTCACAGTATCTATTTTTCTCCCAGATTGACTTACTTCCTAAGCAGGAATGTCACTCCGAAGTGACAGGAAAGGAATTTCAAGAAAGTATGTTATATGGAACTAATTTTAATTTAATTTGATTGCAACATTACTCTAACACTTACTAGGAGTTAGGATAGCACTCTGGCCTGTGAAGCCTGCAGCCAAAGCCCCCATGTCTACCTCATCCCATTTCATCCTTTCCTTTACCTTTCTAACCCCTAGAGTAATTTCCTCACCCCACATATTTTATTTTGATCACTAGATAGCAGTCTTTACACACCTATAACCTCTCCTCTCCAAATTCTCTCACCATAACATATCTCTAGTTTCTTTTTTCACCCTCTTTTTTTCTCAAACTGCTTGTTAATTAGTCCTACTTACCTCTGATTTTCATCCTATTCCCCCAACACAGTATCCTAAGCACACCTCTAACCAGCCTGATTCACCCTCTGTACTTACCTTCACCTTACGGATAGTCTTTTTATCACTATCTGTCCTGCCGACTTTCTTTCCTTGGATCTACCTCACTACACTCCTCTACCCTAACCCCAAATTCTACCCACCCCCAGAACACCTGACCTTATACTTTCCTAGCCACACCCCCAACGCTAGACAGCCAATCAACCACCTACATTGCTCTTATCAGTTTACAATTTTTGTCGCCTTTGTGTTAACCCAATCTGTTCAACAGCTAACTGTCCCTCTCTCATCCCACCATGCAACTGTTTTTCAATTATGCCAACTATCTTAATCTCCTCTTCCCTACATCCCTCACTGTGTATAGCCACTGCTGGTCAACACACCTTAACATCCTTCTCCTATCCATTGGGCTAACCTTTATATTGATATCTCATGACCTAACTTCTTATGAATACCTAACCTTTGCTAAATTCCATCACCCTCTAAGACAAACAAGCCCCAAATATCACCAATTGAGAAAAGCAGGCCCTTTTCTCTGTAAACTTATCAAACTATCATTTAACCTTCATAATCGTTTACTGCTACATGGTGACATCCACCCAAACCCTGGTCCTAACTACCATCCTTAATATTTCATCAGCAAATATTTCTACTCCTCTCTCACTTCCAAAAAGCCCAGACTCTCTACTTATAGGTCACCTCGATATACGCAGTGTAAATAATAAAATAACTCAGCTGCATGCCTTATTAGACACCTATTCCTTTGACATCTTATGCCTTACTGAAACTTGGCTTAAACCCACAACTAAAGACAATGATATTGTCCCACCAGGCTATAACATTCTCAGACATGACAGTTTAAATAAAAAGGGTGGTGGGGTAGCAATTCTGTTCAAATCTGAATTGAAGGTCACAGCACTAGATACCCATCCACCACCACCACCTAATAATGCTGAAATTCTAACCTCTAAGCTCCAAATTAATACAAAAAAGCTATATATATTATTTTCTCATATATCACCTCAGGTAATAACATCAGAACTCTTGAAAATACCCTTAGCTGGCTTTTCATGTCCCTACCACAAGAAACCATACTCCTTGGTGATTTCAATATTGATTGGAATGGATGTACCATTGCCAACCCAACTACTCATATAAACCTCTTTGACTTCCAGCAAACCATTACCTTCCCTACCAGAACCCACAAACCTAGCAAGAAACAAACCATACTAGATTGGCTACTAGTTAATAGTAAACCCCATGCCTATAAAACAGATATACTCCCAGATGACATAAGTGACCACTCTCCTACTTTCATTACTAGGCAAAAGACCCACTTTCACAATGAAATCGCATTTAAAACTACCAGAAACAAGATAGACTTCAACCCATATTACGTCCAAGCTGAGCTCAATGCCTGCAATTGATCACCCCTAAAATACCTACCTCTTGACAATGCAGTTTCTTTCTTTAACAAAATTTTTTTGCAAATCCTAGACCACCATGCTCCCACCTGCACTGTTAGAATTAAAAACAAACCAGCTCCATGGCTCCCTAAAGACACCAGGCTTAACATTCGACTAAGAAAAAATTCTGGTCCAAATGGAGAAAAACTAAAAACCCAATTGACCACTTTAACTTTAGAAAACTTTGTAATACTACAAAAAAATCTATATTCCTTGACAAAAAGAACTACTACCTTAAACTCCAACAGACCCAACAGCAAAACCCACAAAGTTCTGGTCAGGAATTAATAAACTACTCCACCCAGGACAGTCCAAAACACCCACCCCTTCAAACTTAACTCAAACTTCTCCCAACCAAATTGCTGACACCTTTAATACATTTTTCTCTGAAACAGTTCAATAACTAGCTAATACCTTACCACCTGTTACCATCACCAAACTATCCTCACTACCCAACTTGCCCCAGCCATTTAACCTCCAGCCTGTTGCAACATCTCTCATACACTCCCTACGTCTCAAACTTAAACCATGTACACCATCAGCTGACCTCCTCCCAGCTGAATACCTCCAAGTTGCAGCTGTTGTACTTGCCTACCCTATGTCTATCTTAATAAACAGAACCATTTTGGAATCCTATGTCCCATCCATCTGGAAAGTCTCACATATCATCCCTTTGCATAAGGGAGGTACCTCTAATGACTTATCAAACTTCTGCCCCATAGCCCTTCTCTCTCCTCTAGCTAAAATTATGGAGAGATGCATCCACCATCAGTTACTGCATCATCTCCTCCAAAATGACCTACTAGTGGACTGCCAACATGGTTTCAGACCTTACCATAGTACTACAACTGCTCTTCTATCCTTTATAGACTGCATTAATAAAAATAGGAATGCTAACCAACTATCTTCTGCCCTTTTCATAGACCTCTCAAAGGCCTTTGATATGGTTAACCACCAACTATTGACAGGGATACTTAAATCACTTTCTTTTGATTCTAAATTAGTACAATGGTTCCAATCCTATCTGGAAAACAGAAAACAAGCAGTCCTGTGGGACAATAAACTATCCTCTCAGCTTCCAGTCACCCTTGAGATCCACAAGGATCAATTCTTGGACCACTCCTTTTTACTATTTTCATTAATGATCTGAAAACTTCCCTTCCCCAAGCTACATGCATACAATATGCCTATGATTCAACTCTGATATGTGCCGCATCTTCCCCAGCAGAACTACAATCCAATACACAAACAGTCTTTACCCAAGCAGAAAACTGTTTCCATCAAAGATGTCTCCTCCTTAACCCAAAAACCCCTAAATTATTACGTTTTACTCCTACACAGAAATCCCCCCTATAAATCTCATAATTACATCAAATAATGGCGCAGAAAGTGCTCCCGACACCACCACCAAACTCCTGGGTGTAACTATTGACAACAATATCAACTTTAACACACATATAAATGCAACTATTAAATCAGTTAATAGAAAACTTGGATTCCTTTATAGAATCAAGCCCTTTCTCACAGTCTCAGCTAAGATTTCCATTGCTCAGACCTACCTCATTTCAACCCTTCTCTATGCCTCCCCTATCTATACTAACTTTTCCAAAAGCAACCTGAATAAACTAGCATCCTCCTACAACAACATAGCCAAATTTGCCATGGGTGCCCCCTTTTGTACCCAACATTGACATAATCTGAAATGTCTAGGATGGCTGGAAGTTCACAACCAAATACTTTTCCAGCAACTCATTTTTATCCACAAGATCGTACATCATCCTACAGATACTCCCATACTCTGTAATCTCTTTAACTCCTATAAAAATTTACCAATCCTAACATCCGCAAAAAAGCTACAAGTAGCCACCATAAAATCCAACAACAAATCCGGGCACTGCCTGTTCTCAAATGCTGTTGGCAATACTTGGAACAAACTTCCAAGAGAAATAACATCCCTGACTTCCACCAATCTTTTCAAGAAACAATTGAAAATCTTCATTAAAAACCAATGGCTTTTACCTGCTCTAATCCTGACTGGTACAAATTCTCCTATTTGTCTAAATATTTCTCAACTAAAAACTTTTTTCTGATATTTTCTCTATGCTCCACACTGTCCTTGAATCAAAAAATGTTTTTTTTTGTCTGACTACTTATTGACTGCCCTGCTGTCCTGAGGAAACTCATGTACAGTAAATGTGTTTTTTTTATTTTTTTCGTACAATCTGTCTTCTATGTGTAACCTATAACTGATTTTTAAAATTTTTTGCTAAGCTGTTGCTATACTTGTGTAAATTGTATGTGTTTTACCACTGCTTTTGTGGACTCTATGTATGTATAACATTTTTGTCTCAGAGCTTTTCGCCTTGGGCCTCTGCTGAAACTGGACACATATCCAGTTAGACTAGGCCAGTCAACAAATGTAAAATAAATAAATACATAATAAATAAATCTTATGATGGGTGACATAATCACCACCTCCATTATTACTGCTCCTGAAGGGTACCACTGCAGCAGCAGCCAGGCAGATTGATCTGATGCAGGCAGAGCAAGTAAGGAAGGAGTTGTGTAGGCAGTCAGTGCTGACAGATTGTAACCCAGATTTGCTGGGTTTCCCTGGTACCTGTGGAGGTCTTCTTCATTTACACCTTGCACCACAGAGGTAGTTAGCTGAAAGGTGAAATTTCCTCACTCATCACTATTTATAATGCTAATGACAGCACATCAGTATCAGTCTCAATTGTGCTACTGATGCCATTCCAAATTACAGATGTGAGTTTTTATTTTAAAAAGTGAACTGTAGTTCTCTGCTAGTAACTGCTGATAGTCAAAACTGCTCAATGCCACATGACATGCAAGGAGTAAAGATGAAAAAGGAGGAAAAAATGAAACATTAGGAAACAAGTATTTAAAATGTACCTTTTTGATGTTTCCTCAAGTTTTTGTCTTCTAACATGACCAAATGCTCCTTTAAAATTCAAACAGCCAGTATCTTCTCTGGATTTGAACCATTATAATAAAAAATGACAGGCAGGTCACACTAATACTTGATTTATTAAGCAGTTTCATCTGTGGTGATTGAACTTCTTCAGAATAAAACAGCTGCATTTGCTCTATAAGTGGTGGAAGATACTTATGATAATGATGCAACTATTTTATTTATATTGTGTAAGTAAATGTGCTTGTTCAATAGAGTTTTTCATTGCTACTTAAGTTTACATATTGGTTGCTTATCTTGTGCTCTTGGGGAAAAGACAAAATGGGAAATACTTTTAAATAGGTCAAGTATTTTTTGGAGTGCTGTTCCTTTTTTTTAATTGGTAGGTGAACTATGAAATTGTTAATTAGCTTATTACAATTGGTTTTAACTGTATTTAAGTGTGAAAAGGCAGAAAGACGCTGGCAAACACAATATAAAAGCCTGTAATAGCGTAAAAGAAATTTAATTTCCGCTTTCGTCACAACTTCATATGGATAATTTACATTTTTTAAAAACATTTCAAATTAATACTTTCGCTTAATCCAGTGCTTGTATAGTTATTATATTATCTGACTCTTATGGCATATATATAAATGTTTCTAAGCCCAGTGGGGAAGACCTAGTGTCATGCCATGCGCGTAAAATGGGGGACAAGTAGACAAATGCCTACATAAACCACTCCAATGGTGTTGCAGTTAATGATGTTAATATAAGGGGCCTCAGAGATATATCTACAAATATGACAATTCTGACATGAAACATACCCCTTTTGTTTATCAAGATTCCCCCCACGAATTTATTTGGATTGCCTACTAACTAATTGGAATTTATTTTGAATAATATTTTCCAATAATATTGAATAATATAAATATATCCAAAGCATCTAAAAGAATATCAGAGCTAACAATATATTACCTAATAGTGGTAATAATGGTATATATGGTATAGTCATATAATATATGTGTCTGTCTGTGTCTGTCTGTATTGTTTGTCTTACCTATATCAAAATTGCTCATTGTTTTGTGCTCATTGTTGTCTAATGATGTGAAAGTAAATGAAAAAATAAATGAAACTAATTTGGTGGTTTTTAGTGGTCATCGAATTCTCGAAGCTCGAATGTCTCTCTTCTTGTTCTTCTTGATGTGTGGGATGTCCACTATGGGTTGTGTAGTAGCCATTAGTGATCTTCTTTCTATATGTATTTTACTGTGGAATTTATGTTCTTCGAAATGGTTATATTTTTATTATTTTTTTTAGAAAGTTTTAGTAAGTGTTACATGAATACACAACGGGACCTGTGGGAAGGACTTTAAAAACTATAAACCATCTAGATCTAGAAATTATTTTATTTCATGAAATTGATTGAGGATAGTCCCTAAAAAAGAAACTTTTTTTTTAAATGTCCCAGCGGTGTGGGGTGGGGGCATCCATGTTTGACTCTTTGATTTTTTTGTTGCCAACTTAGTGATTCATTTTATATAGACACATACTTATACCATTGACAAAAATTTGTTCACAATGGACGTTGTTTCTCTTATTTCTATATTCTTTCATTCTAAGGGTGGAAGCAGTCCGTAGCTATTTAGTTTTATTCTTGAAGTGCATTTATTTCTGAATTTATTATATTTGTAAATTCTTTTTATTTTGTGAACATTAATTTTTTTTTAATTTGGAATTTGTAGTTATATTTAGAAACTTTAGCATGGCATGGTAAGAACAATTCATAGAATGCATGTAAAAATGGCCTTTAGGACAGCTATACCACGTTAACTGTACAATTCCATATTGAACATCTTGAGAGAGTTGGCATGAACGGTTGGTGAGCTGGTGACAAGATGGTCTGAATTATTTTCCTTTGGTTTTCCATATTTTTCATTGAACTTTCAATGTTCAGTTTAACATGAGAAAAATTTGATTTGATGTATATTTCGAACGGAAGTGATGTGAACATGGTTACATTTCCGAGAAGACATCCTGTTGTTATAAACACATTCAAAGAATAGTTCGAACGAAGAAATAAGCCATAGAACAATTATGATGATGTTGATTCATCAGGTATATTTGTAGATAATTAAATATTATTTTCGAAAGTCAAAATCAAAGAATACAAAACAACAACATCACTCCATTCACACAACAAGGTCTGCATGGGTGTTAAATGTAAACATTCAATGCAAATGACATTGAGGACATTAATGCGCGGTAAATATTAAAGAGAGTGGAAAAATTGGAGACGGCGAGGCTTAATTGTCACAACATGACCAATATATTAGACGATATATATAAAAAACGCATTAAGGTACACAGAATTAGTGATGCAGATATTATGTTGGAAAACAGAATTGGAAAAGGTTCTGTTGAGTAAATCAAACGTGGCATCCTATGCTGTATCGAACTCGGACAACTAGGGCATGTTTTCACCAAGATTTGTGGACTGCTGCATGCTCGTGGTTCATTGGATTTGTTGAACGTTCTTCGTGACACTTGTGGCTGGCAGATGATTTATTTATAAAAATTTATTCGTTCACGTATCTGCGGCATGTTTGAGATAATAATATATTGAGATTTACATCAACAGATCGAACGAAGATTAAAATCAGAATAAAAAAAAATCAGAATGCTGATGGGGCATTTTAAAGATTTAATAAAGGATTTTAAAAAAAAAAATTATTGAATCCATCAAAGATTCGCATTGAATATTGAATTGTTTTTGTTTTAGAATATGATTGAGTAGGCTTGTAATGTCATATATTTTTTTTTATTCATGATAATTGTTGATTTATTTCAATATATATATATGATTGATATGACAGTGCTGGTGTTTTTATAGTTATATTTGTTGTGTAATAAATGTTTTACGCTGATTTTTATGCTTACCTTTTTTTATATTGTGTTGTTGCCAGTGTTTTCTTCTTTTCTTATTTTGAGTTCTGTTTTTTGGCGTTTCTTTGGTGTATTTAAGTGTGTTTTGGCAGTTTTGATTTTTATTCTGAAGAAGTCCAATCACCACCGGTGAAAGTTAATAAATTGAGTTTTAATGTGACATGCCTGTCGGCTCTTTTTTATTTTACTAGTTTGTCAGTGGTGCTGTCATATTTACTGGATCTGAACCATCAAACAAGGGCAGTAACAGCACACACTTGAGGTGTTTTTCACTATTTGCTGCAGCTATATATATGTGTTAGGAAGAAAGCACACAATTGTGTAGGTCCTTACATCATGTTTACCTGTCCTACAGTTAGTGCAGATTGTATAACTCATGATTGCTAATGAGTTCACACCTGATTTTAATATTCATAATACTCAAAGGGATAAGTCTGCACTATATAAAGCATTAATGTTGATAAGGAACTTGTTTCATAATAGGATAGACTGTCGGGATCCAGAGAGCTTGATACTGCTATTTGACTCGTAAAACATTTTCCTTCTTTTTCTTGTATCATTTGCACCATGATGCTTACTATCTCCTTTTCTTTTTTTAGGTGCATTAGGCACAAGTACTGGGTTCATTCAGCAAGACCCCCCCCAGATGTATCTAGGCACTGGAACAGTGATTTCAGCAGTCTAAACATAGGTTCTATGATATTTCTTTTTTGAGAGTGTGCCTCATTATACCATTCCTCCATGAATGTGTATGCATTTCTAATGGGTGTCATTAGCCATGGTTCAAGGCCATACCCTGCATCACCGAGTAAATGTCCTTATGGGATATACCTCTGATAAACCTCTGGTGGACCTGAGAGTTGTGCCAGATATAGGAGTCATGTAAATTGCCAGGAGTGACACCCACACATTCAGAATGATTCCCTTAATGTTACACATGACCTGGCAGTTAATGAAGTGGAAGCCTTTTCTGTTTATGCAGACCGTTCCTGTTCCACAGATGGTGCTTTGATCTCAATGTATATGCAGTCTATGCCACCCAAGACTTCAGGGAAGTGTGCTATGTGGTAGAAATCCTGCATAGCTGTAGCTCTGCTCTTGGGGTTATGGGGAAAATAAATGTAGTCACTGGCTCACTATAGCATAGCATTTAAGAACTGATGTAGGATCCTGGATGCTAATGCCTATTACACCTCCAGCATATTCCCTCTTGGTCTCTGGAAGACAACTGTAGTTAAAATTCTAAGTGCTAGACATACCTTGGTCTTCACTGGTACTGGTCAGATTGCCCTTGTTTTCAGTTGAGGATAACAGATTTTGCAAAGTTCCTGTAGTGTGTCTCTATCCATTCTGTAGCACTCTGCTATTTCCACCATAATCAGATGATAAAAATTTAAATGGGGTCTAAACACCCTTCCTCTTCTTGGTTAAGGTCTACTAGCAGCAGCAGCAGCAGCAGCATAGCGTTGAGACTGTTGCACTTACACATGCAGAAGATCAGCAGCAGCACCTAACATTATTTTTGTCTAGTGTAGTTTTGTGTCTGTATTCCAATAGGCTTGGGAATTTGAGGTCAAAACCTACACTGTGTGTACAAGATCGCTTTATAGCTTGTTGAACAGCTCCTCCATCTTGGATTGGTTGATTAGCATACTATTCAGCTGCTTGTGCTGTACTTAGTATGCCACAATGTTTATCAGGTTTGCAAGGCTCTACACACTGTGTAGAACTGCTTACTGAATACAAATCGGTGCAAGCCATGCAAGGTTTAATGAATTCAGCCCTTGGTTTTAAACTAATAAATTGTTAGATATGCATTCATTTAATTTATTTTACAGTGAAATAATTACATTTCTTTCTTCAATTATTTTGCAATTTAATTTTTAACTTTTCTTTCTTTTTCAACAGCTGCTGGAACCAAATCTAAGTTACTCTTTTGTGAATAACATGGCTAGCAAATTACAATTATGGTAACATAAGTTTTCTTTGTCTGCCTTCTGTTAAAATGAGAACCCTTAGAAACTTATTTCACTGGTGTGGGATTTTATTTAGCTATTTGATTCATAAATTCTGGTCCTTAAACATTTGAATTAGAATTGTTTCAAGGCACATTAGTTCCATCAGTTGCTTTATAAGAGCTAGTCTAAGGTATGTATCAAAGAAAAAGTGACAGTGAAAGAAGTTGTGAGTAGTGTGTGTAGACATTGCAGTAGTGTTTTTTTTCTTTAAGGAATTTGTTTATTTGGTAAGTTTTAAGGGCTGATGAATGGTAGGCATATACTGGGGAACATATAGTTCATGCAAAAGCTTGTGTTTCCTTCATATTTATGAACTATGGGACGTATTAAAGTGAGTATAATTGGGTCCTTGCACTCTAGCATGCTTATATATGGCTGGCTGTTTTCATTTTGTGGTCATTCAGAATATACCAATAGTGGCAAATACTTTATCTTGGCTTTTGCTTAGTTGTTTTGTTTTGTCCATTGTATAATGACGAGTAAATATTATTTAGATTTAGTCTTACATACATATAACATTCTCTCTTTCTGGACAAAGACATTTTTATTTTATTATAATTATTCATTTAGTCACATTGTATTTGCATATTTTTAGATTGACTGTCTCATAATATTTGAATTCTAAATGTTATTTGTCTTTGCTTTCCTTGACATCAGACCCTCAACATAGCTGTAAAGGATTCATAACACCAGTTCAGTGACTTGGATAAAAAAAGAGCAAAGAAAAAAAAATACAAATATATTTATTTTCATTTCTTAAAGCATCTGTGATGTATACCACCATAACAAAAAGCTGAAAATAAGTTATCAGCCAGCATGGAACATACAGCCATGCATGCAAACATATACACTAATGTATGCCATATAGGGTATACATGTGCAAACATAATATAGAATACTTACAGTTAGAGGATTAGCCATGGTGCTGTATACATAGCATAGATAAGTATACGGAACATATAGCCAATTAATTATTCAAAAAGCAAGTGCACTGCTGCTGCATAGGCAAGACATTCAGCAATACACCACCAATATCTATGCAATATGTTCATGCACACACATTAATGGGGCCACAGTATATAATGATTTATAAATAAGAGCACTTGCTGGTAGACAAGTTGAAAAAATAAGTCACCAGCAGCTGGTGATGGCTTGCCATATCATCTATCATTGGCTCACCTCAGTAGTGCTCTCCTGTGACAAACTCATGAGTTCATGCTATTCACCTATCTAACTAGATTAGCAGGTGTGACCCTAAGAACATGGCCATGTCTTAATGTTGTACATACCTGATCAAAATGTTAATTTTTTTGTCCATTTGTCAGGAAATCCAGGAGACATATAGCTGTTCTTCTAGCAACAGTAAACACTTTGAGAATAATATATAATGCATATATTATGCAGTATCTTGTGTGGTTATTCACAGCTCTGTGTACTGTATTCTATACATTTGATGATGTCACAGCTAATTAAGAGTTGTTACAATGTTTTCCTTGTCTGATGAACACTCTACATATCAAATGCACTGCATAACTTAATCAGTGTTACTGTATAGTCATGATAGTGGCTCATGTATGTGTCTCATGATATGCTATACATAATGCTGTTGAATCTGGCAGGGGTCACTATTGTTTATCATTGGATAGAGCACATACTGCATGCAGGTGTAGCAGTCATTCTTTAAATGCTAATGTTTAGACATGCAGTACCTTTTGTGCTGACAGTACTAGTTCTTTAGCATGATCCTTTTTCTCACTTTGTTGTGACCAGTGATCTGTCTCTTTTTCTGTTTTTATGCTATCTGCAAACTTCTGTTACAGTCGGTGACACAGACCAGGAATATTTGCATAGCATTCTCCAATGGTTATTGGATCACACTCCCTGAAATAGCCACGCACATCAGTCAAATACACCACTGCTGTAAATTTTTTGGTTGGTATTATACCTCTTCTTGGGGAATCTTTTAAGGATCTTACATGATGGTCAGTATTCATTGCTGCAGTACATAGGCATTATCAACTTTGGGATTCACAAATAGCTTTCTTTAGTTGCTGGTTCTGCCCTGCTTTTACAAATTACGATACTAGCCTTTGTTCAGTCATGCATGATTACTATATGATACACCTATTTGCCAATAATGTACTCCAGCAGTACACAACTATGGGTAAATGGCCATCATAAGCTGTTCATCTGCAAATGTGGCAATTATGGCTATTCCAAAGGTAATTACAGAATCATTTTTGATGATTGACACCCATTTGATATACCACAACTTATAGAATTCAACTTTTTGTTTACAGATGTGATCTCCTGCTAATCTTGTGGGGACCATAGAGTCACATGGGTATAGTCCATCATGTTGTTGTCAAACCTGTCTCCCTATGGAATGATTGCAAAGTCATGGTTCATCATTAATTTGGAGTTAGTATCACACTATCACCACATGCTGGTTTAGCAATATAAAGACTGCATCTACTATACTTTGACACACATAACAGGTATATTCCTGGTGTGTCACATGCAGGTCATTGGATTGTCCCTTTGCTTAGGATGTTGACTACTAGTACAACTTTGGTCATAACTGGGACATGTATGCTCTGCAGTCCAGTTGTTCTAAGGTCTACATGGCATATTACATGTGTTACTCAATATATAATGCAATACATCAGTAGCACTGCTTTTCATCCATCTAAATAAAAGGGTTTTGTCTAACATGGAATTGCTTTTTCTACTGTAATCTGACAGAGTATGAGGCATTCATGACTGTACCATTCCTTCTGCTCTTATTTGCATAGAATATACAGTATGTGCTTGCTGTGGAGTTTGATAAGTAATTGACAATATTTTCTTCGAAGGACACTAATATGGTTACATTTCACCAAAGTCTACTTTCAGCAATCATTAATTTGGAACTTTCTTATTTCCCCCAGAGTTGTGTGACCAAGAATTACCATATATGTCAGAGGACTGTCTCTTGTAAAAAAAAATGTTTTTTAGTAATATGTTTTCATGGAATTGTCCATAAGGGAAATTAGATCTTGATTATTATTAATACCAGAAACTTCACCAATTGCTTGCTTATTGTCATCAGTACATACCTCTTAAATGTATAGATTTTCACAGAATGTCCAGATTTTTGCCTCATATGTTTTGTCTGTCTGTCATAAAAGTGTGGTTTTCTGGCAAATCATTGGCAAAGACACTGAGAGTTAAGGTCAGAAAAATAATGACAGAAATTTGAGTTTCAGACTTCATTCCTTTCAGAAAATTCATGCTAATGCAAAACATGTTATTCTATTAACATTCTAACTTGTAGGAGCAATTGTCTCCCTATTATTTATGTCTTTGTCCAGATTTCTTGCTGTTAGAAGTTGAGAGGTATGCATCAGTATAAGCAACACATTTTAAAGTACAACACCTTCTGGCATACTAGAGTGTAAGTTATCACTGAAGAATCATGCTGCATAACAAAAATTCCATATCTTGATGTAGAATAGTGGATTGGATGTTTTATGAGCCACAGTATTTTCTGAATGATTCTTCTGATGGTTTCTCTGTTTTACACCATATAAGGCAATTTGCTTCTTTCTTTTTGCCTTTATGAATCTGGACACTTACCAGAAGCATATCAAAAAATGTACTCTAGCATCACATTCTACACCTTGTCTTAAAATATGATTATCCATTTTTTTATAAACTCTTTGCTTTACACATTTCATAATTTTTCCCATTAAATTAAAACTAGGATATAGTATGATGCTGCAAAATATTTAATTTGCCTTGTATGATTAAATTTTTGGAGCACTTTCTGAAAGAAATTAGTACTTAAATGTTTTCTTTTCCTGATGTTTTCAGGAGATGCAAAGCTGCTTTATCCAGCAAAAGCAATATTCACAATGCCAGAAAGAAACTAATAATTATACAGGCTGTGCAATGCATAATATCGGACTCTTTACAGTACATCTTATTAACAACCAAGGAATCCTAGCAGGAACATTGTAGAACTTCATCCATATAATCCCATATCCCTCCTTTATTGCAATCTTGAATAAAGACCATTACATGTCTCCCATTATGCTCCTTTACCCATCCAGTCATTTTCAGTAACTGTTCTTACTAACCAGCCTCATTGTCACCCTAATCCAGGCTGTATCTTCTACACCAATGTCTTTAACTTCAGAATTTTGTAGCATGAACTCTAATATGCTAAATTCGAGTCATGCATCTCCTTATTTTCTGTAGGTTGGTACTAATTGTAAGGACCCCTAAAGTTCTGACATGATGTTTCATCCCTCCTTTGTTTCTATCTTAGCTCACTTCTGTTGCTAAGCTGCTGACACTGATTCTTAAAATAACATTAAGGCACATCCACCTACATATACTACGTATGACAAAACAACAAAAATATGATCACTAAACGGCAAAGAAATGATCATATCTGTAAATTTTAATAAAATATCACCAGTTAGCTCCATGAATCATGCCTATTAGAATAAAAACTGTAACATCAAACACATGCAGTTTAAACAGAGAGAATAATCAGGTACAACCAATCATAAATATTCTTCCACTGCATTTTCATTTATAATGTAAAATTGGACTACTTAAATAATTAAAAAACAATAATGCAATTTACAGCAAAGTTCTTCAGCAAAATTCATCATTCCAGATGTTCAGTACTAATGTATAACATTTTAGAATAAATGCTGTTGACTTATACAATAATGTTTAATAGAGTAGGCAACCTTTTCTTAATAAGCCATCTTTTGTAATATAGTAGCTTTTAAAACAGAAGCATTCCCACCATGTAACTGATTAATGTACCCAGCTATAGGGATAAACTCTTACTTGTTTCTTAGCATCACTAAGATTTTCTTGCACTCTTACTTTGAACTATCTACTAATGTATCAAATATACACAACTTGCAAGAATATTTCAAGGCATAAATGATCTTTTCTGAATATCACGTATTTTAACTATTTGGAGAGGAATGCATGTAGCTTCAGAATATTTAAGGCTCATATAGTAATGTTTACATAGATCTGTATAGCTATATATATATATATATATATATATATATATATATATATATATATATCATATACAGTCTGATGAAACCAAAAGTATCCTTCAAGTCAGGGGGTCAGGAGATGAGCGTGCTTTACAAGAAAAATAGTTTTAAGGGGGAAATTCATTACAGCCTACATGATAAGGCTAGAAGTCTAAATCTCAAAATGCACTTGCTCAAAGCACTCCTTAAAATGGAGAACATAGACATTTGTGCTGAAACAGAGACCTGGTTCAAGGCAGCAGAAAGCACCCCTGCACTATCAGGCTATAACTCATTTCACACCTTTTGGCCCCAGAACTTGGACCGAAGCTCCAAAAGGCAGTGGTGTTTCCATATTCATAAAGGATGTGTACACCTCCAGACTGGTAGTCCAACATAACACATTAGAGATACTTCAGGTGCAGCTAACATTGGGTAAGACAGAGATTCAGGTAGTCACCTGCTACAGGTCCCCAACCATGTCTCAAGATTCACACGTTCCTAAGCACCCTGGAGAATATTAGGGTCCAACCTAACACTCTCATACTGGGTGACTTCAACTACCCCTTCATTAACTGGGAAAACTGCTCATGTACCAGTACCCAATGTTTTCTGGAATTCATTAATTCCAATGCCCTGGACCAACTCGTTCTTACCCCCATTAGAGGTAGCAACATCCTTGACCTGGTCATTACTGACATGGGCGAACATTGCTCTACACCAATAGTCAACTCCTCCCTGGTTAGATCCGACCACAAACTAGTCACCTTGGAAATCCACATCCCTCCCACCCACCCACCCCCGTAAAGGTAACCACCATGAAAAACTTTTCCAAAGCTAACTTTGGGATCCTAAAAACAGAGATGACTAACTTTATGGCAACCATGCAAATGTAGAATAGTTGCATGACCGCCGAATCATACACCGATGCACTATACGAACATGTACACAAATGCATGGATCTCGCCATACCCAATAAAATCAAGATGCTCTCCTCCAAAGAAAGGAAGCCAATCTGGTGGTCCCCTGCCATAAATAAACTCTACAACAGAAGGAGGAAACTGATGCAGAATAAGGTGAAGTCCCAAGACTGAAAAAACTCCCTTATCAGCCTCAACAAAAAGTTGAGATCCCTCATCAAATCCTCTAAAGCTAGCTACAAAAACAGAATTGCAGCAGATAGTAAAGACAACCACAGGGTCTTCTATAGTTATGTAAAGAATCTCCATGGCAATTCCCAAATTTGTTCTGAGCTACTGCACAATGGTACCTCCTATACTGAGCCAACAGATATTGCCAATATACTGGCCAACAGATTCAGTGCCAACTTTACCCCTGTCTCCCCCACCAAAGGACCAGTCACAATACCAGTAGATTGCCAGGCATCCAGTATTTCTGCTGCACAGGTTAAAACAGCACTGTCCAAGGCCAAGAATACAGCTTCTAGGAGACCTGACAATATCCCTGGCTGTGTTCTACATGAACTACAGAGTGAACTGGCACCACACCTGTGTGCCCTGTTCAATCAGAGCCTCACCTCAGGCTTTGTCCCTACTGAATGGTGCACTGCTATAGTCATCCCTCTCCACAAAGGAGGAGTGATGACAGACCCTGGGAACTATTGCCCCATTAGCCTGATGAGTCTGATATGCAAAGCTGTGGAATGTATCATCATGAACCTAATAAACAAGGATATAGGGAATCGCCAAACTCTGGATCCCACACAGTTAGGTTTTGTACAAAGTAGATCATGCCTGCTCAACCTGGCCAACTTCTTTGAGTCAGTCACCAGAGCTGTGGATGAAGGCAAGGTAGTTCATACAGCCTACCTTGAGCTGGCCAAGGTCTTTGATACCATTTCCCACTCAGGAATCATAGAAAACCTCACTAAACTAGGCATCAACCCCTATATCACTAGATGGGTTGCAAACTGGCTCACAGATAGAACCCACAGTGTTAAAGTAGCTGACTCCAAGTCCGACTGCTGACCAGTCATGAGTGCAGTCCCACAGGATTCGTTCTTGGGTCCTCTCCTATTTGGTATCTACATCTCTGATGTCCAGGCCAACATGAAGGGACTTTGACTGACAAAGTTCACAGATGATTGCAAGTTGGGAGCTATTGTTAACTCCCCAAGTCACGTTGACATCCTACAGAAACTCCTCACTGAGACCGTCGACTGGTGTCAGAACCATGGCCTTAAGCTCAATGCCAAAAAATGTGTCTTCATCCCCTTTGGGAAAAACCTGGTTCCCATGAATTACCTCATTGATGGTAGTCCACTAAACACAGGAGTTATAAGAGATCTGGGAACATAGGCTGACAGCAACCACTGTTTTGACCACCACATGGTTAGAAAGTCCTTTTATGTGGCACATCTCATTACTAAAGGGTTTTGCATCTATGAAAAAAGAGGTTATTGTCTCCCTCTACTTTTCTCTCATTAAGCCAATCATTGAGTACAATGGCCCATTTGGCATGTACCACACTAGACACTTGCAACAACTGGAGAGGCCACAAAAGTACCTCACAAAGAGGATCTTAGGCCTTAAACACTTGTCCAATATGGACAGACTCAAAACATTCCAACTATTCTCTGTCTCATATCACCTACTTAGAGGTAATCTCTGCTTGACTTACAAATCCATGTCTGACTCAGCTCTGTTAGAAATGCTACAGCTAAAGAAATCCCAATCCCTCCACACCATACGCTCCAGAGACCTCAACCTCATTACCACAATCAACAGAACATGCTGGAGGGACAGTTTCATAACCCAGAGACTGCCCATGCTATGGAATAGACTTCCCATACATGTCAAACAGAGCACCTCACTGGCCCTCTTCAAAAAAAATCTTGATGAGTGGATGGAAAATAGAAAATTCACCCTGGGGATCACCCCAGTGGCCCTATTCGACAGAGGGACTGGGAACTAAGGTCGGGTGGCATGATGCCAAGGTAATCCTATGGGCTATGCTTGTAAAGGGTCCAGGGCCATTAGCCTAGTACACACATATGAACCTATGAAGCTATAATTTTGACTGTGTATGCATTCCTTTGCAATGCGTACATGGCCACAAAAAGTTTTAGATTCAGCAAACTCCGCATAGCGGAGCACGCTCACAGGCAAACATGAAAACTTTCATGGCATACAAATTATAGCATAAGTAGCTGAATTTTATGCCAAAGAAGCAAATCAGCATGTTGGATTGATTCAACAACCTCTAAAGCAACTGTGTAGACCTGTATTTGTATTGGCTGTGTATTCCAAAACTTTCTGAATACAGCCACAGAAAGGAGTCTACACAGAAACAAGAGCAAGTAAAAACTCTTAAATTTGTACAGAACTGCCCTTAACATGTAACACTACACATATTCTGACTGAATTGCACAGGGTGGATGCTAGAAAATCAGTGCAACACTCATAATAATTCCTTTTTAAGTGCCATGAGATAAATGCAGCTTTGCTCCCCCACCCCCAAATGAAGACTATACTTGCAAGTAATGCAGGCTACTAAAATGTGTAAACTTTCATGAAACAGAGTATTAATGTAAGCATATGCAGGATGTACTTGATAAATTACAGTCCCATTTTATTAAAACATGCATTCTTCTGTTACAACATTGGGCTCCATGCAGTTTCCCTGCCTACACAGTTACTAACTGTGTAGATTCCAGGCTGTCAGCATGGTGAAGATACAAATTGTTTACCATCATATAAGCGATATTAATAATAGCGACCGCAAGAAGGTCGTACGTACACTCCAAAAGTCAGAATATAATGAAAAAAATGTTTGAATTCCCAATTAACTAATTAGTTCTGTAACTTGCACAATTTACATTTGCATAACATCCTGCGACGTTAAGAATGGTCACAGAATGAAATACATAATGTTGTCTTCTCGCTCTTTCATGAAGGAAGTAAAGGTGGTGTAGGTGATACTGTAAAGGGAAGAAGATCATAATTTGGATTATTAGAAAGTGACCTGGACAAGTGCTTCAAAATGCAGGTAAATATATAAGGAAATTATGTGCTTGACAGAAAAGTATTAACACATAAATTTGTCAGTGTGAAAACTTAACAATATCATTACAGGTTGAGGAAGCTGGTATGGTGGAATATGCACCTGGCACATTGAATAATGTCTATAGTACACTAAGGACACAAAAGGGATGTGATTTACTAGTTATTGACGGCCATCAGTACTACCTCTAAAAATGTGTACAGCTAAAACAGTACTGGTGCTGTGTACGTAAAAATAGAAGTAGATGTAAAGGGAGATGTATAGCAGAAACTGATACTGATGGTTACAAGCTACTAAAGAGTAATCCCCATTATCATGCTCTTAATGTGTTACAAGGTGAGGTATTAAAAGTAAGAGATCAGCTGAAACATCATGCAGAACATTCAAAAGAGGACCCTTACAAAATTTTTGCAGAAGTACTAGCTAGCACTTCTGTGGATGTTGTTAATGAATTACCCAACATGTCAACCTTAAAACAGAGTGTTGGCAGATATAGGTACAAAAAAATGCTGCCTGTTAAGAGTGGGTCTTTCTTAATAAAGCATAACACTGATATGCAAAATAACACCAATGTCGTAGTTATCACCACTGTTGATAATTTGTGAATGTTGTGTGAGTCTGAATACATTTTGGCAGATGGTACATGTCCAATAAGTACAACAGAATGTTGACAGATTTATAGCATACATTGTGCTTTGGACAACAGCGATATTAAGAAAGTTGTTCCAGTAGTTTATGGGATATTAAAATAAAGTTTCCCACAGGGAAAAAAACAGGAACAAATAAATCAAAAAGTTGACCCAAGCAGCTCAGAATACTCCACTTTAATGTCACGACACAGGATGGTATACAAATAATCCCACACACTTAGCGCTTTCACCAAAAAACAATAGCTTCTTCAGAGTTGAGTGGGAACAATTAATTCATCTATTTAAAAAGCTTGACGTCAACAAATTTTAGCCTATCATAGACTAGAAACAATTAAGAATATGAAGCTACACCTATTCATTGTCTACACATAAAAAAATGTTATAAAAATTTGTAAAATATATATATATATATATATATATATATATATATATATATATATATATATATATTTGTAAACTTCAACTATTCTACTATAAAAAATTAATTAATAGTAAAATGTATGATATTAAATGCATGAACTTAAAGAGACAACCTTACTAATGCTGAATCAATTTAAATACACTTGTACTTCATATAAATAATTTAACTGATAATAAATAAATATGTATATTTTTAAACTAATAATCATAAAGTAATTGCTCTTGTTTTTAATACAGGCAATAAAGCAACATTCTCATTTAATCCAGGTGGACACATAGCGTTAAGTCTGATTTGCCATTTGATTTCAAGGGTTTTTACTTTCAACTTAGAGTCTGCCCCTCTCTCACTTGCAATTTCCCTATCTATAACAAAATTTTTTTTTTTAATTTATACATAAAGTGCTATGAATATAAAGTGCATTGTGCTGATTTTTGGTTCTGATGGCTCTTACATGTTCAGAAATCCTATCCTTTAATTTTCTTGTGGTCATTCCTACATAATAACTTTTGTAAGTTGTGCACATATATTAGCATTGTATTGCTGCAACTGCATCTACCAGGACAGGATAAAGTTATGTCATACCCCGTAACAGAAACATAAGGTCCATCATTGATGAATTTGCAGAATTTACATGCACCACACTTATACATCAACGATACCTGTTTCTTCCTTTTTGTAATTATTGGTTTGGGTCCCAAATTTTTTTTAGTTTGTTCACTAAAACTTGTCCTACAAGCATTGTTAATAACTGTGTGTAATGATGGGGCAAGGTGGTTATACCTCAAAACCATTATACTAACATGGTCCATAGTTTCAACTATAGTGGATGCATTGAAATATTGAGATTCTGTACATAAAACAGGTTGAAAAGCCGTATCCCTCTTTAGAGTGATTTCATTTCTCACTTTCAAAACCAACTTAAGGGGATAGCCTCTGTCCAGAAACATTCCCACTAACTTAAAAAGTTCTTGTTTAAACACATTATTGTCACTAACCAATCTTGACAGCCTCACCATCTGATCCTTTATTATTCCTTTCCTCGGATGATATGGGTGGCAACTGTTATAATGTAATAGTGCATTATTTTCCTATATATACTGTTAGAGTGTGCTCAACAAATGGATACAATATGTTTCCTAAAACAACAGGATATGTTTATGACATCAGCATTGCATATACTACTGCTTAATTTACTGGCATCATTCTTCAAGTGGATGTCCAAAAATCTATTTCACTCAAATGCCAGGTGCTAGTAAACTTTAGAAATGGGGTTGTATTGTTAAGGTATTCCACAGACTTGTTGGCTTCTTGGCCATCTCCATCCCATAAAATCAGGATATCATCCAAAAACCTAGAATAAAGTAAAATCTTTGTTGCATACTGTGACTGAAAGATATAAGTTGCCTCCCAATTTAGTAAAACTAAGTTAGCAAAAATAGGGGCACATATAGCCCCCATCGCTACTCCAGAGGTTTGATGATAGGTTTCACCTTCAAAGCTAAGAAAGTTGTTAAGTAAGACCAACTCCATTAAATCCACTAATACATTTATTCTAGTTTTGTCAACCCCATGTTCTCTTAGTAAGCTTTCCTCTAAAGAAAGCTAATCCCTCTTTATGTGGTATTGTAGAAAATAAATTAATAACATACACAGTGAGAAATGAGAAAGTACCAGTAGTTTTAAAATCCCTTAGTCTCTCTAAGCAGTGCCATAAATCTTTGAGGATGTGTGGTATTCCTTCTCATAACTTCTTAGTTTTGTGATCCACAAATGCTGCTAATGGCTCAGTTTTCGAACCCCTAGCTGCCACAATGGGACTGAATGGTGGATTGTGCAAGCATTTGTGGATATTAGGGATACCAAAGATCACTGGCATAACAGGGTGTTTAACAGAAAGATATTTAAACTCATCTTCATCAATGGCTCCCCGGAACAATGCATCCAACAAGTACAGATCAATTTTGGCATATGCCACATTAATTTCATTTTCTGACACACTACAATAGGTTGAACTGTCACTCAATATTTCATACATTTTAAATACATAGTCATAATGGGACAGAACTACGATGCCCCCACCCTTATCTGGCTTCATAATACATGTGTTTTTGTCACATGCCAGTTCATAAAAAATCTTTCTCATCTTGACTTAAATTATCATTTACTATCTTAAATTTTTTACATATTTCCTCATTTCATTTTCACACAGTTTTTCAAACAATGCTGCATTCACATTGCTAGGGGGTATAAATAGACTTTTCCTATGTAGTCGATTATTTACTCTAGGGCATGCCTTCATTGAAGGTTGAACGTCGTGCTGGCACCTCGGAGTTCGTGAAAATCTACTGCCAATCATTAGCGGACCGGAGTTCCGCTGTGGCGACCCCTAACCGGGAAAAGCCAAAAGACAGCAACAACATTATTATTTTGACCAGAAAAAAATATTTCAAGTTTAACTGTCTTGTAAATAGCTTCAAATTGATAAGAACATATACCACATCTAACTGAAAGTTAGGTACAAAGGTAATACCTTTGCTAAACAACCTGTGGTGATGTTCATTCAAAATCAAAGCACTGTAGTTGTAAATAGTAAAGTTGTCCCTACTAAATAGTCCACAATTACCTGTAGTATCAACTGAAATATCATTATTACATTCAACAGAAGCATTGTCATTACTACAAACAAAAGTCACAAAAACTGATGTGTTTAGTTCACCCCCCCCCCTTCGATTGTTGCTGTAATATGTCCTGTTGTAATGGGGGCCCAAATTTTGCTGATAATAATGCGGTGGGCCACCTTTCCCCTGGTTTTACAACCGTTCCGATTTCCTCTGTTTGGAAACCTTGGTTAAAAAACGTCCTTCATTGTGATATCTGTTGCCATTATCGCTATTTCCCTCATTGTTAACATCAATTACATCAGTAAAGTCAATTGGTAAACCAGAGCTTCCCTTACTAGTATCCAAAGCATTCCCTGAGTATGCCTGGCTGCTTTTATAATCATTGGTATCTCCCACCAACTTTTTTCTTTTAATGTTAATATTGTTCTTAACAAACAATTCAACAACCGTAAGAGTCTGGTTGTACTTATTTAAATATTGGGGAAATAACAAATCATTAACTATATTCTGATTCGGGGCATTGATCTCCTTTTCTAAAATAGCTAACTTACTTGTGTTATTTTGAACAACAATGTCCAGCATCTATAACCCGGTTCTGTCAAATAAATCCACCAACTCTCGATATGCAGTAGAGCCAGGTTCTATCCCCATGGGCAGTTTCCATACTCAAAGGCCCTTGGGTACTTGTTTTAGTTCAATGGATTTTTTGAGAAAAGCATTGTCGAGTTTTAAGCCCTGATACTTCTTTTCAAACTCTTCAATCTGCTTTTTTAGCATTGGCCTGTTGTCAACTGTTTCCTTCTCCACATCCCGATCAAAAGAACAGTTGTCTGGTAAGCATAACCACTCCATAAGGTCACACTTATCACAGGGTATAGGTTGACTCGCCCGTTCGGTGCTTGTCTCATCATCAAGCATAGGTGTATGCAATGTGAATAGTTCAGCCTGTGAACTAGTAATCATAGCTGAAGTAGATGGTACACTGTTGACTGCCAAATCTTTGGTTAATAAAGAAGTAAGCTTTTTAACCGAAGCAGTCAACTCAATTAGTAATGCTTCCATATTTGTCACGACTATAAATATGCAGTTGCTGGATACTGAGTCAAGGCAAGAACCAAAATAAAGTTTCCCACCGGGAAAAAAAACAGGAACAAATAAATCAAAAATTAAACCCAAGCAGCTCAGAATACTCCACTTTAATATCACGACACAGGATGGTATACAAATAATCCCACACACTTAGCGCTTTCACCACAAAATAATGGCTTCGACAGTTTATGGGATATTACCCAGTAAATCAGAGGAATGTTATGATATATTTTGGAGTTTAATACTTGAACTGTGCACTTTACATGATTTGCGACTTATGCCTGATATGGTTCTGACAGACTTCGAATGAGCAGCTGTTAATTCTATTAAGAGGCATTTGAGTAATACTGCTGCTAAAGGCTGCTGGTTCCATTTCTGTCAGATTGTGTGGAGGCATATTCAAAAATTGCACTTGGCTTCAGAATTTGGCAGTAATGTATCACTCGCTATGTTATACAAGGAAATACCTACTTAGCATTCATTACACCTACTGATATTACTAGTACATTTGCTGAAATAGAGAATCACATGCCAGAAGAAGGAAAACCACTGTGTACATTTTTTAAATAAACTTGTATTTACTGTAGGCCACATAGGTATGGCATGCGTGGAATAACATCAGAAAGATTGCCACCAGTGTTTGACAATTCTTTTGTGGAATGGGCTACCCTCGTAGTCAAAATTCCGTGGAGGGATGGCACTGAAGACTTCGTAGTTTGATGGGGAAAAAATTCTTTATTTGCTTGACATTCTACATACCATACAGCTTTAACAGAATCATGTTGAGGACCTTAGAAGCAGGCATTTACTATGTTTACCTTCTTCACCTAAAAGAAAATGTTTATTGGATAAAGAATCTGCATTTGAAAAACTATTAAGTAAGAGGAATGAATTTACTGTGAGAGGATTTGTTAAGTTGGTAGCAAAATATTGCTCATTTTAGTAACATAACTGTTGTAACTTTCATCTATTAGTAACACCTCATGGTTACATTCATGATATGTACTGACATACGTTAGGAAATGTGTTGTGAATACGTACTACTTTATTTGGTAATTACTGCTTTGCTTGGAAAACGCTGTATTTAATGCATAAATGAGTAATATGAGGCTGTACTCACGGTATAGCAAACGATTGGATTACTGGTTGCAGGAACACGTTTGGTTACACAGAGTGTGTCGGGAAGCACTAAAAGTAAGGAAATGAGGCAGTGTGCAAAAAATATCGAAAAAAATTTCCACTATACAATTTTCGACATTTTTATGCATTCGCATTGCAGTTTTTGATATATATATTCGCATATATGTACATTCACTCATTTCAATTTCAGTGTTATGATGGTAAACTGATACAAATGAGGTCAAAACCCATTAGAATTGTTGAATCTTAAAAAAAGAGTAACCATGTAGGATGTTCACTTCATGTAGGTGCTTCCAAATTGTTTGTGTTGAATGCATGGCAACAGTGAATGCTGACATCAGGAAGGGTATCAGGTTACACTTGCAGAGGTGATCATTTAGGGCTGTAAAGGGTGAAAGTGCATATAAGCAGTGAATATATCCCAAGTTCTGTGTAATCCTCATTATTTGGTTGTTTAAATGTGTGGTGTCTGTCCGGTTTATTTATTTTTTAACTTTGCCATTGTTTGCATGATACGGTGCTTAGCACAGCCAAGAGAAACAGAGGAATGGCAGGTTTTTGTGTGTTTTTACGTAACTATTCCTAGTGGCAGCACATGTATGTGTTAGGACTGGAATATAGATGGTCCTGGGTTCAACTACAGGGTGTGCAACCTTTCCTTCACTTTTTATGGTCCATGTTTGCACGATATCATGAGAATGAAGGAAATATCAATTTTGCCTGTGTTTACCTTATTTATGGGAAGGTGTGCAGAGGTGGGTGGAGGTGTGCAGAGGTTTGCATAGCACACTAATGAGCAAGCAACAGGTGTGTTTAATAGATGCTTGTTATAGCATAAGCAGGTAAATTGCATTTTAATCAATCAATCCAACATGGTGGAGCTATTCAACAATGTATAAAGTATCCAAGTAGCCTCCATCCTGGTTTATCCTTTATCTTTTAATACCATTGGAATAGTGACAATGAAATTTTAACTGACGCAATGCTAGAGGCTGCTGCAGCTATTATACATCTGTATGTGCTACAGGCTGAAGCCAATGCTGCTGGTGCTGCTGACAGGCCTAGTCCAAACAGGAGAAGAGTGTTCAGGCTCAGGGTAACATTCCAGTTGCTACATGAGCTGGAGACTGTAGAGCACTACAGAGTGGACAGGAACATATTACAAGAACTCTGTGAGCTCTGCCATTCTCCACACAGAGCCAGAGCCAACCATGGGCAACCCATCCTAGGGGAAACTAAGGCATGTGTAGCCCTTGGAATATTAGCTACTGGTACCTTTCAAAAACCAAATGGGGACATGATGGGTGTGTCACATGTATCAGCCCCCAGGATCCTCCACCAATTTCTGGATGCTATGCTCATACATGCCAGTGAACACATATAGTTCCCCCATAGTTTTGAAGAAAAGGCCAGCAATATGGAACTGTTTTACAGTGTAGTGCACTGCCCTGAAATACTGGGTGGCATAGATTACTCTCATGTACACATTAAGACACCACCTGGTGAGCAGGGTAGAATCTACATTAACCACAAGGGATAGCACTCCACCAACTGACAAGTTGTGTGTAAGGTAAAGGGAATTATCTTGAATGTGTGTGCTGGCAACCCTGGCAGTTATCATGGCTCCCATATATGACACATATCACAGCTGTGCCAGATGTTTGCTGGGGGCACATCTCACAGGGCCTTTTACTAGGGGGTGCTGGCTATACCCTGGAACTGTGGCTGATGATACCCATCAGAAGTGCACACCAACACTTGCAGAAGAATGCCATAATGAGGCACATGTTCAAACTAGAAACATCATAGGGTGTGTGGTTGGCCTTCTAAAGTCATGGTTACCATGCCTATATATATCCAGTGGAGCTCTGCAATATAATCCGGCACATGTACACAAATATTCACATTATGTGCTATGGTCCACAATCTGATCTGCAGCTAGGGGATGGGACACACATTCCCCCACCAATGCCTAGGTCACCACAGCCACAGTCAGAGGAGGACTCAGAGGCAGAACCCCCACCTACTGTCCCTGTAGGCAGATGTAGGTGTGCTCAGTATGCCGTTGCTTTGGCTAAGAGACAAAACATAGCACATTCACTGACCACCTAGGGACCTAATACCTTTCTCCTATTCACATACATATAGCAAGATTGATGCCAGGCAAATCACACAACCTTTACCTCCCCATGTATTGGCTACATACTGCTTGACAGAGTCAGCCCTGAGCTAAAGGTGTGTCAACTGCTGCATTTGCAAGGTAAGTCCTAAACCTAGAGAGCATTCTTTAATAATCTTATGGTATATCTTTGTATTTCCTAACTTGGTACAGTAAGCAAGAAAATAGTGGTGGATTTGTACAGAAAGTATGTTAACATGTGACACCAAACACTTATTTTACTTATATGAGTCCATTAGTAATTAGTAGGTGGCAGGCATGAAAAATTCACACAGTCATACCTCTGAAGAATATTGATGTTCCCTGCATGGCCTCAGTTTAACACCATACCTTTGTACTGGTAAATCCTTAAAGACAGAAGTTAGAAAGTGATGATACACATTTCAGCTTCATACTTCAGATTTGTTTGTGTTATAACAGCAATTGAGCATTGCCCCCAAGAAAAAGGAGTGTGCCCTTGTTCCTGCCATAACAGTAACTCAGGTATGCTACTCCCCAAAGGACAGTATATGCATGTTTGTGCTATCCAACCTCGACTTCATTTGTTGGCAACTGCATATCATATTATTCCCAGTTAATATCTTCTCACATGTTAAGCCCAATGATATAGAATGGCTTACACACTGCATGTGTTAGATAACTGATGAATGATCAAGAAATACAGAAAGGTAACACAGAGCTGTATAATTGTAAGCATAATCATGACAGGTTGTGTGATCACTAACTGCTGTATGTCCAAATATATTAAAGAGAATTAAATGTACAAATCACAGCTGATGCTTTGATAGCAGCATACATTCTGATGCAGTGGGTAGTGCAAAGAATAACTTAATTGTGTTTATGCAAAGTAGTTTGTGTGGCAAGGAGGACTAAGACATATCCCTCTTTTCTGAAGCTGTATTGGTGTGAGGGTTCAAATACTGACATATGCAGAAATTTGTGATGTGTACTATCAATTT
The DNA here is from genome assembly GCF_019279795.1 of Protopterus annectens. Classification (NCBI taxonomy): domain Eukaryota; kingdom Metazoa; phylum Chordata; order Ceratodontiformes; family Protopteridae; genus Protopterus; species Protopterus annectens. Next base: position 469,083,847 of record NC_056751.1, read on the forward strand.
TTCCTGTGCTTTTACAGATTTTGCATATGTGTTGCTTAGTTTTAGCATCTTTTCCTCTTTGTCTTCTTTTAATTCCACTTTTGTGTGATGTGCCATGTCCTAAAAAATGGTTTGGCTAAACTTATTTTGTCTGCACAATGCACAACATTTAAGAAACAGAGAAAACCAGATTGCCTAGAAATCAGACACCCAAAAATAGAAAACAGATGCATTCAATTAATGCTCTTAGACATTGCTAAAAGCTAGCCTGGAGGGCAGATGGGAGTGGGGTATAGTAGCAAACATTAGTAATGTGGCTTGAGTTTGAGCACTGCTTCACTGTGCACAAACAGGCTTGTCTCGCATGCTTGTACACTTTGTTAACCATCATACAAATCCATTGTTCATTGCACTATGGAATTGTATATATGATATTTTAATATTGGTCTTTATTGTCCAGTTCCTTTGTCTGACATAAAACTATATGTGAAAACATTGCAAACTAAGAGCAGAATATTACTATATGTCATATATTTACAATACATCCATTTGTTCCTCCCCACACCCCCAAACCCCAAACAAGCATTACAACTCAGAGGTCTAATTACTTTTTACACACACACACACACACACACACACACACACACACACACACACACACACACACACACACACACACACACACACACACACACACACACATACTCACACACACACACACACACACACACACATTATATATATATATATATATATATATATATATATGTATATATATAAACCACAATACAAAGTGTTATATATAATGATGCATGCTCAGTCATGGATGGGCCTACTTGGTGGTGTTCACAGCCTTGATCTGCAAAACTCAAACAGTTGAGTATGCTCAATAAGGGTACTTGTGTTGTTACACAGCTAGGCCTCCAAGCAGCCTACTGCTATTAGGCTACTAGCTTCAGATGACACTATGAAGTAATGTACCTATGCAGTCCTCCCAACCTTTTATCTCCCACTTGGCCTGTACATTAATTTATGTGTTCTGTAGACTATGTATTTAGATAGGTAGGGTTCTATTCTTACTCTAGCTAAATGTGTGTGTGTGTGTGTGTGTGTGTGTGTGTGTGTGTGTGTGTGTGTGTGTGTGTGTGTGTGTGTGTGTGTGTGCCTAGCCAGAAGAGCAGAAGTGTGTATCCCACAGTTACCTCTGCAATGGCATGGCCTGCCAGTTTTTGAGATGTGCACAAGCTTACATATCCATTTCATGCAGACCTCCCACTTTCTTGTCTCCCATATGGCCTGCTGATGTCATCTACTATATGTTCACATGCAGTCCTGTCAAAATCAGACTTGTGCCATGGTGCATGTGATAAGAACTTTGTTCTGTAGTCTATGCCCTTAGATAGGTAGGGATTCTACTCTCACTGCCATCAATTGTGTGTGTGTGTGTGTGTGTGTGTGTGTGTGTGTGTGTGTGTGTGTGTGTGTGTGTGTGTGTCTAGACAGGAAAGCAGAAGTGTATATCCCACTGTTATCTCTCCAATGGCATGGCCTGCCAGTTTTTTGAGATTTGCACAAGCCTTTACATACATTTCATGCACGCCTCCTAACCTTTTGTCTCCCACATGGCCTGCTGATGTTATCTACTATAAGTTCACCTGCAGCCCTGATAAAATCAGACTTGTGTTGTGGCGCGTGCATTAATTCCTGTGTCTTTAATAAAATTAGTAAAAGTGATGCTAAAAAATGAATTTGTAATGTTAACCTTGTTTATCAATTATAGATCAACAGTGATATTTCTTTAGATATGTTTAATTATTTTTGCTTTTCATGCCCCATTACATCTGTCTTCTATAGTCTTTCCAAAATACATAACTCCCCTGAAAAACCTCATATGAGGCTGATTGTATCTCAAGGTAGATGGGTTACTGAGCCCATCTCAATGTACCTCCAGCATGTTTTAAGTAAGTTTCTCCATAAATTGAAAGGTATAATCAAGGACACTAATGATTTCTTACATTACCTTTATGAATGGTATACAGTAAACTGTGAACTGAAGTGGATATAAAATTGCTTTTTATAGTTGTCCCTAATAATTTTGGCATTAATAGCATAAGGCAGTTTTTAATGCATACATGGAAAGATGTTGGGAAGGGAAATTGAAACTGTTTGTGAGCTGTTAGAATTGGTTTTGAGGAACAACATATTCATGTTTCAGAAGGATGTCTTCCACCAGCAAGCGGGAGTAGCTATAGGTACTCCCATAGCAAACACGTATACGAATATTGTGGTTGGGCTATGGGAAGTGGAAGTCATTTACACAGGTCCATCACAATTTTATAGAGAATATTTAGTTTTATAAGCATTTTGTGGATGACATTTTTCTAATCTGGAAAGGGGAACATAGGATAACTTGATGTTTTGTTAGCTATCTTAAAAATAGCACTAATTTTCTTGAGTTTACTATTTCTCATTCTGAAAATGCAATGAACTACTTAGACATTAGAATAGAGAGAGAAAGGAATGTCATTACTAGGTCTATTTATAAAAAGGAAGTGCATGCAAATAAGTACACACAAAGAACTAGTATGCATGCTGACCATTTATTTAAGGGTGTATTAAAGAGTCAGCTATTGCGGGTCACTAGATTAAATACTAGCAATGAGAAATGTGAACAACAAATGGATGAGATGATCTCTGACTTTAAGGAGACATGTTATCATGCTGACCATTTGATTTGAAAAAAGAAATATTGAATAAGAAAGACAATGTAACTAAACTCTACTTCTCTGATAATAGTTCTGCTCAAAACAGTAATAATTGTAGAAAAAATATGAGCATCTATGTTATCTGACAACATATAATAGGAGGATAAAAGGTGTTAAAAATATTATTTCTAGAGACTGGAGTCTACTGTCCTCAGTACCAGAGATTAGGAATATTATTGGTGATGAATCTAATTTTTTTCTATAAAAACTATAATAGTTTGAAGCATAGCTCTCAACCTTCCATCTCCAAAGTGAGGAACACTCGCTTCATAATGTGGAACAAATGGGTAAAATGTGGAACACATACTGATGGCTTACTAACAACTTCAACTAGGAAGGTCATATAATGGTTAAAATATGCTGGTTTTACTTATAAAGGAGATCTTTAATGAATTAATATGATTAATGTCTATTTACCATGGATTTCACTTAAAAAATTCAATGGGGAACTTTGAGGAACATGAACTTTTTAAGACCCCAAATGAGGTACATTCCTCGTAATGAGGTACACTTGAGAGGTATGGTTTGAAGAAATGTTTATGCTATAAAGATTTACAGTTGAATGAGAATAGACCAATTAATAGAGTAGGGATGTTTCCATGCCATAACTGCTCATGCTGTTATGATGTATTGTCTGATATTGAATTTATACACCTGCTAACTTGGAAAAAATATGTCTTTAAAGCTTCATGTCACATGCAATAGTAGCAACATTATGTATCTTGCTACCTGTGTAGAATGTACTGCATTTCATGTAGGTAAGTCCACATATAGGTGAAGGATAGAATTACTGAGCATGAATCAGACATCAGGAGGAAGGTGAACACAAATGCACTAGCAAAACACCTTGAGGATGCTGGCTGTAAGCATAGATTTAAATTCCGTGTTATGCATTTTATATATCCAAAGATTAGAGGTAGTGATAGTAATAATGCTTTAGAGATTAGCTAGCATAATTGAATAACATTACTTCAGGCAGATGTTAAACATGGAGTTAATGCTAATATAAGTCTTAAGCTAGTACTGAAAATGAAATTGTTATATGAAAATAGCTAGAATGAATTTTTAAATTTTATATATATATATATATATATATATATATATATATATATTGTATGTTTTTATATTATCTATTCTTTATGTCATATATTAATGCTCTAGATTTGTAAGGTTTTACCTTTAAGAATAAATGTCTAGTTTAATGAGCTTTGTCATGTGACTCTATACTCAATGTATTTAAATGAGGCTGAAAAAATATATTTTGTTACACACTGAAGAAGGACACAACCAAAAGCTTTGTTATCTTGTGATTTGGATTTATTAAAGCCTGTTTATATTTTATTTCTACATGTCAGGTGTTTCCTTTCACTGAACCTTTGCTTCTATTTGGACTTTAGTTGTTCTGACATTGCATGAAAAGGCCACTATGAGGGAGGCAAGCACCTCCATATAGTACAGTGAGGTATGTCTCCAGTCATTCATTGCAACATGGACTATGAGGGAGTCATAACAGTATTTGTTGTTTAGAGACTTGAATGCATGTGTGATCTGATGGACCTAGAACCTGGCAGGCAGCTGACTTTGACTTTCTCCTTGTCCAGCCTGGTGAGAAGGACATATGTGTGTCTTACTATGGAGTCGCTTGTGAGGAAGACATTTGGTTTTGAGGTGTTTTACCTGAAAGGGTCATTGGCTGAGACACTAGTATGTGTATTATTATGTGTAGTGGATTCTGTGGGGTATGCATTGTGTGCAGTAGGCTTGGGTGGTCTCTGATCTCTAGTTAGGTTTCTAGTGAGTACATCTGTGTATGTGGGTTTATGTGTTGTGAGTTTATGTGCAAGAGGTGAATTGTGTGTGCTGACAACATGTTTCATATCTGGTTTGTTGTTATGTGAGAGAGTACCTCTGTGTATGTGGGTTTATGTGTTGTGAGTTTATGTGCAAGAGGTGAATTGTGTGTGCTGACAACATGTTTCATATCTGGTTTGTTGTTATGTGAGAGAATTGATTCCAAATTGATAGTATAGATACAGCTCTCACATGTTATATTAGTTTGTTTTAGCAGTAACTGGTTTCCAGTATACATGATGCAATTGCTCTGTTGACTCAAGATGCCCATGCAAATCAGACTGGTGGGAAACTGTCCATCCATTATGGAAGGTATATACTGCAGTAACTAGTCAGGGAGTGGGCTAAATGGCCCAGGGTTTGGTGTAAGACTAATAAAATGTGTCTATTCTGTGGAAGGCTAGGGTTACAAAAATGTGTCAATACTTCACAATGCACAACTGAGTTGGTTGCAGAACAGCAGTGCAAGCACTGAACAGCTATGGTAAACTGAATGCAAACACCCCAAAACTCAATGCTGGAATACAAGTGAAGTTAAACTATTTTAAACAAGTAAACAAAGAGAAAGGCCAGCAGTGAGCCTTATTCCAACAATCCCCAACTCAGATGGGTTCTTGGCTGCACAGTTCTTCCACAAGGGTGCAGGTGGCCTTTTTAATGTAAGAGGGATGGTTTTCATGTTCCAATGATACCAAACAGTCTAGATTCAAAAAGTCTGAACTGAGCCAATGCTATACAATGCAGAAGTGCTAAAAATCCAAAGTGTAGAAAATCACCATCACAACAGAAGAACAAAGAGTTTAAACAAAGCAGCAATTCAGTAGAATACTCCAACAAGAGTGCAGACAACAAACCCTCCTATGGTGAAATAAGTGGTCTGGAACCAACGTTCTTAAACCAGAACTAAGATGCTTTCAGAATAACAGACACAATAAGCCTTCAACGAGCAATTCCCAGCTTAGAAGGGTGTAGGCTATCCACCACTGCCACATGAGTCTACACCACAAACCTTCCTAATGTAAAATAACTGGTTTCTAGGCCAAGTGCTTAAATCATAACAGACACTTAGAACAACAGCCATAATAAGCATTCAAACAGAAATTCCCAGCTCATAAGGGTATAGGCTACCCTCTCCTCCCACCAGAGTTTAGACTACGAACCTTCTTAATGTAAGACAACTGGCCTGAAGCCCAAGTGCTTAAACCAAAAGTAATAGGCTTAGAATAACCATATTACAATGTAATGCAATACCAGACAGATGACAGTTACATGTCTTTTAATCTGACCACATACATCATGTCATGGTTAGTAGGCCCTGTGTTATCTTGATGAGAAAGCCCTGTGGTCTGTCCAGCTGCTGCATGTGTCCAGAGAGATTCCTGCAAAAGAGAACATTATACTGTATTACTGTTCTGATGAGTTTGACTACAGTGCAGTTATATACTCCTGAGATCTGAATGTGATGGTGTGTCTTATGATGTGCACCATACGTATATACTGGAAAACATTAAAGAGAAAAGTTATAAAGTAATGATACACATTGCAGTTCCTGACTTCACAACCCTTACAAGAGACTACACTAGAAATTACTGACATGATGATACTATCCACTGTTTTAACTTGGCAAGGCAAATATAATTGACAGGTACAATTATCAGTTCAACAACACAAATGTAGATATACAAGGCACTACTGTAGCTATGCACCCTGTGCATCAGATGCAAAGCTTTTGTATCCTTGAATCCAAAAGAGAGAAAACTGGGATATGGCACAGTTAACATCACTTGCACAGGGTTCTAGGGGTGGGGGGCATGAGGCCTGGGCTGACATAAAAGGTTGGAGAGTGTGTGTGCACACATTTTGCTGAATTTGAACTGTCTCCTCTAGAGAGGGAGTGGACACAACACAATATGTTGTATAGAGAATTATAAAGAATCATGTATGTCATGAAGACACATTTACAAAATGGAAAGCTATGCATGTTGCACTTTTTTTTTGAGAGAGAGAGAGAGAGAGAGAGAGAGGAATATTGGAGAAGGGCTGTAGGAATGTCTGGGTGAGGTAAGTTAAGCAGGTAAGGAAGAAGTTGCAGATGGACAAGACAAACAAGACAAGAGATAGGGATGGTGAAGGACACATGAGGTGGGTGAACACCATGGATGGGGAGAGGCTGAGAAATCCCATGCATATCGGGGCAGTTGACAGTGAGACTGTAGTCCTCACCCAGTAAACTGTCATCATTGTCACCTCACTGCACCGCTGGCTGCAGTGCCCATCTGCACCTTCTACAGGTGCTCTCCATGAGGATGGAGAGTAGCTGCTCCAACCTACAAAGGCATGTGCCAACAGTGCAGTGCACAGTCCTCCACTCCATCCCTGTCAGTTTGTCAGGGGTGATAAACTCACCCCCTTCTGCCACTGCTGCCAAAGGGAGCCACAGACCTATCCTCCAAGGCAGAACTACCTAAGGGGCTGGGTAGTGTAGTGGCATCAGAGGGGGTACTGCCAGGTACTGCACCAGATGTGGTGGGCAGCAGTGCTGCAGCCAGTGGAGTGGGGACAGGTGGATCCCTTGAGACAGTCCTACCCCGCATTCCTGTTGGAAAAATGGAAAAAGAGAGAGAGAGAGAAGGGTTGGGGTGAGAGATAAATGGAGAACATTAGTAACTTCATCTGTGACATACAAAGCATTGATACTATTATTTGACTCTATTCTGTTACCTTTACTTTTAACACTACAAACTCCTAATAAGTTTCTTTTTTACTTTTAAGACTACCCAGTTTATAATAGAGGTACACTATAGCACAGTTTGTAACCCCCAATTGTTGATGTGAGCATATATTGCACATATGTGTGTTCCAATTATACTGATTAAAGTTTGCAGAAGGTCATTTGTGCCACTGGTACAGAGGTATGAAGTTACATTCAAATAATGATGAAAACCTAACCGTACTGTATATTTGGGAAGTGTTGTCTTGGAACCTACAACTGAGGACTACACTAAAATACTGAACTATTATTTGTCCTACAGGCTACTGCATGCCTACTTTTCTTTTACAGTTTAGAGATGCATGCTCACTGTTATTAGAGAATATGGCATCATTGCTTTGTGCTACAGACTAAGGCATACATAATTTCTTTTACAGTTCGGAAACACATGGTCAGTCTTATACAACTCTATTAAATACCAGCTATGCGGTCCTTAACTTTTAATGTTATAAAATTACTATACAAATTATTATAATTAAAATACTATTTATGCAGTACTGTTCTGATGCATACATGCCACATGCTGCTTGCACCCTTACTAGATGCGTGGCATGGGACTAAACATTCAAGTCGGTCTCTCTCCTCAGCAGCTGTGGAAAAAACAGAACAGAACACCATTATGAAAACCAGTTTTGACTATATTCAGCTTGTAACTCTTAGAATTACATACTGAAATTGATACTTACACATCTGTGGTGTATCCCCTTCCTGATCCAAAGGTCGAGTGCATCCCGCTTCCTCCTGTGGAGGTCATCAAAATGATATCTGCATTTCTCACCTGTGTGGGAGACACCTGTTGCACAGGTTAAGGCCCTGACAGCACTATTCCAGGTTTCAGATTTATATTCTGAGCCTGAATAGTCCTGCTGCATCAATCTGGACCCATGTTTCTTAACTAGAGTAAAAACAAATCTTGGACTCCTGGACACCTCATTGCTGTGCCTGATAGTGCAAACTCTCTCCAGCAACTCCAGACATGCCTGCTATAGTTCATGCTCAATGCCACATGAGCATTTCCCAACTGCATTTTATATGCTGCTGCTTCCCACCTACAGCACATCTCATGCTTACCGAGAGTGCACACATTTTAGTTTTGCAACATTTGTAAATGTTGTGCATTGCTTACCATTGTGCAAACACTCTAGTTGAAGGTGCACACTGCAGGGCACCGTGTCTGGGCAATGTTAAGCTATGCACAACATTGGCGAGCATTGCAATTTTAATATTATCTAGTATATAGGCCCTTGTGTAAATGTGCTACTCAAATGGACCATGTCTACAGTTCTGCTGCACTTACAGCTATTGCCACAAGAAGGCTGAGAAAGCAGCTGTGTATGTTGCACTTAATCGCTATAATGAGCAGTTTAACAAGAGAAAAACAAAATTTGCACACTCTGTATGAGAACCACAGACCATCTGCATTCCACACCTAAACAACACCTGCTGCCACATGATTAGTAAGATGACATCTGCTATCTTAGTAGTTATTTAAGGTTCTCACTGTTAATTATAACACAACACCGCTTACCGTGTTTGCGCACTGCTAGTATTAACTGAATGCATCTGGTCCATATATGTGGCTGTCTGGGTCTCGTCTACAACCTTGGTGGTCCATTCCTCCAGTTTGTGTGCTGCTGTGCTTCCTGCAAACCAGGTGAGCACAGCTAAACATGCTTATGCCAAGCAGCACATCATGGAAACACTGGCAAAAAAAAAAAAAAAAAAAGAAAGACATTAAAACACAAAAGGCAGATTGTCCACAGTTTTGCAGACTGTTCAGATATTTGCATCATATTTTTGGCATGTTCCTTGCAAAATGTGCTCCAACTCCTGGAATTACACCTGTGATCTATTGTGCAGCCAGTTTACACTAAAAGCATGTTCTAAGCTCATACCACAAATTAGTCTGTCTTTGTCTACTTTACAGGACACCTGCATACCACTGAGACCCCCCATACACACCTGTTTAGAAATCTTGCCTCTGTCTCTCTTTGCCATCTATAAGTTCGTCACTACCTTTGTGTCAACTCTCTCTTAGTTAGCTATACTCTTTCTGTTTTTTCTGTTTGTGGTTTCCTTTTAACTGTTTTTATCTTGCTGCAAATACCTGTGTATACCTTGCTATAACATCTCTTCCTTCTCTGTCTACACCTCCCCACCTCTTCTACTTACCTGCTGACTCTCACTGTGTGCTCCTTACTGTTTCCCTCCTGGCTTGCTGATTGATTCTTGTGGTGACTGCCATTTCCTGGTCCTGAATATCCCTTTACGCTCCTGTCTATCTCACTCTGCATATACTACATTTCCCTGCATCCCCCTCTACCTTCCTGTCTATCACACTCTGCATATACTACATTTCCCTGCACCCCACTCTTTCTCTCTCACCCTTAATCCTCTGGGGCATTTTTAAACTGTTAGTGTTTCTGCACCATTTTGTTTTACTCTTCCTACTAGTTTGTGGCTTCATGTCAGTGGTGTGCAGGTCCCTAATATTACTGATGTAAACAGCTTTTCACTTGTACTCAGCATTTAAACTGCATTTACTTCACCTGGAAGAGTTTTGTATACTGCTGCAACTTATTTTTGGGACTTTGATAAGCACCTTTTCAAATATTTGCAAAGTCACAGCTTGGCTGAGTTATTGTCTCATGCCACACAAGTGAAAGGCTGTACATAAATTGATATATGTTATTTTTTTTTATCTGCGTTTGGATATATTTCTACTTAAGTAATCAACCAAAACCAAAGCGGAATGAATGACTCTTCAAAAACCAACGTGAAAATAAATGTAAAACAGATATCAAGAGTCGAACACAGCTGAAAAGTCACTCTTTTTCAAAAACTCAGGAACAAGCAGCAACGTAAAATGAATAGATAGTTTATTGATAAAACGAGTTAGCACTTTCACCTAATAAGGCTTCTTCAGACTCAGATAGCAAACTCAATTAATGTCACAATTAAATAGCCAAAATGGCAGGAAATTAAAAATTCTGTCAAAGTAATAAATACTAATAAATCATATTAATATAATAATACATATGTACAAGTATCTATCATACAAAAATCATGCAAATAAATCCTGAACCTTACTATATGGCTCATATTAAAACTTAATCATAGTCATAAAAACAATATTTATGTATAGGCTCTGAGTTTTCTCATTTTTAAAAAAGGTTTAACAGAAAACATGGTGTTGAGCTCAGGTCTCATATCTGAACATAATTTCAATATCCAGATGTTCTCCCTACTCTCTGTATAGTTTTTAATGTCCCCTCCTCTGATGTTAGAGTACACTTGTTCAATTATTCTAAATTTAAATGTATGTGTATTACCAAACTCTATAACATGCCTAGCCAATGCATTCGTCTTATGTGTCATCCTAATACTATACAAATGCTCACGTAAACGATCCTTCAAGCGTCTGTTAGTCTTTCCTACATAAAATGACTCACAGGCTTGGCATGTAGCTAAATAAATCACATTGGTGGTAAGGCAATCTCCATGAACCTTAAAGTTATAATTATATCCAGTGACAGGATGTATAAAGACATTGTCTAAATCAATATGCGAACAAAAATTGCATGATCCACATCTACATGTGCCTGATGGCAAATCAGTGGAAACTGATGTATGATGTCTACTATCACATAAAATATTTTTCAAGTTTTTCTTATTTCTATATCTGAAGCATGGAACTTCACCTACAATTTCTTTTATGTGTGTATCTACCATCAAAATGTTCCAATGTGATCTAACAACATCTTTGATGGGTCCTACATCCTGAGTGTATAGTATAGAGAATACTGTCTTATTTATACTATTCTTCTCTTTCTGAATATCTAAGTTACCATTCTCGGAGAAGTATGGAAGTGCTGAATTCTCTCTTAAAAAAGGGGATATCCATTGTGCCTTTAGATATATCAATGTCCCTATAACCTCTTTCTAATAACCTCTCACCAAGATCACTTAAGTCCTTTTCATATCCTATGTGACTTGGATTATATCTAGATACCCTCATGGCCTGTCCCTTAACAATGTTGTTGAATACATATTGTGGATGCATACTGGAACGATGTAATAACGTATTCTTATGACAGGACTTCCTAAACAGTCCTGTATTGATAAGTCCACAGGGCAATTTCTCAACATATATGTCCAGAAAGGGTATCTTGGTAGGAGAAAATTCATGGCTGAACTTCAAATATGTAGTGGCCGTGTTTATCAATTCAATGAACATTTGTAGATCATCCTTGGTGCCTTTCCATAAAAGGAAAAGGTCATCTACAAAACGTCTGTAGAACAAAACATGTTCTCTAAATATTGGCAACTGATGCATACAGTCAAGTTCCCACTGTGCCATGAACAAGTTGGCGTAGCTATTGGCACAAGATGTGCCCATAGCTATGCCATCTTTTTGCAAAAAACATTTCCCCTGAAAACAAAAGAGATTATTGTGTAACACTAGTTTCAAAAGGGACATTAATAAATTGATCTTGGTATCAGACATATCAGATTCTCTGATTAGATAACGATGTACCATTTCCATACCAATCTCATTGGGAATGACTGTAAATAGTGAATGTACATCCATGGTAACAAAGATTACATCTGTAATGTTCACCAAATTCTTGAGATAGTCATAGAGATCTATTAAGAATTATTTGGTATCTCTTAAGATGTACCTGTTACTGTCAACAACTGGTCGCAAACTCTTTTCTATGTAAATAGACAAGGGTTCTGTTATCCACCCCCTACCAGAAACAATCGGTCTTAGAGGGGGGTTTAACAGATCCTTATGTACTTTGGGTAGACCATTTATTATAGGAAGCATGGGTGTTGATACATCTAAAAACATATATAATCTATGATCAATCATATTGCTGTTCAAAAGGCCTACTAAAAACATATGTTCACTGTGTGCTCCTTACTGTTTCCCTCCTGGCCTGCTGATTGTTTCTTGTGGTGACTGCCATTTCCTGGCCCATCCAGCTCCATTCACCCTTGCTATGCTTGGGCTCACTTTGCTCCATCCCACCCCCATTCCCACCCCCCCAATATAATTTACTTTATACCTAACCAACTAATCTATTCCACCCCTAACTCCACCCCTTTCTTGTCTACTAAAACATTCTAAACACCGTACCCTCCTTTACTTATCACTTCATAGTTTAGTCTGCTGCAAATCCTCCTTCTTCCTACATATCGCCTACACCCCCTACAGGTTGTTTCACTTACATTTTACTTTAACTCTCTAACAGGTCCAACAACTTACTTTTCCTAGTCCCTTACCCACTCCTCACTCCATCCCAATCCTACTTCCCCACCTTAGGCCATGGCTATTGTAACCCTCTCTATTTTCCTCTTGCCTCCATTACTTCTTCTTCTCATTCCTACATCTTGTACTACTCCATTACTACCTGTCCATAGAGATCCCACTAATCTCCATAACAACTGCTTCTCGTCTCTGCAGTACTCTATTACAATCTCCTCCTCTATCTTTTCCATGAACATCCCTCTGCCTAAAATCAAACTCCCCCCCTTCGCTCTCTAGCATCTAAAACCAAGAGTAAGTACTTGACTTACAGCCCATTTAAATTCAAACTTTGCCAACTTCATGTAGCCCTGCTCCTATCAGGAGACATACATCCAAATCCTGGGCCCACCCATCACCTCACCATGCATAACTCTACCTCTCCCTACTTAATAAACTCATCCTCTTTAAACAAACATATTTCCTTTTACTCTATGAATGCCCATAGTATTTGAAACAAAGTCAGTAAAATCCATGCCTGGATAGCCTTCCACAGCCCTGATGTCATCACCCTAACAGAGACTTGGCTAAAACCCCAAACCTCTGATAAAGACATTCTCCCCCCGGTTATAATATACATCGTATAGATTGGCAAAAAAAAAGGGGGTGATGTAGCCATCCTCTACTCCAACCACCTCACCATTACAAGTATTATGAAACCTATCCCATCCTTTTCTCCTGCTGAACTACTTACAGCTAACCTTAAAATCAATGACCACACCACTATCATAGTAGCAGCCATCTATATTCCTCCAGGAGACAACATTCCTCTGCTTGAAAATATTCTTTCATACTTCACTCAACACATCCCTAATGAAACTATCCTCCTTGGGGATGTCAACATTAACTGGTTAACTCTCAGTAATCCAAACTCTAACACTCATATTAATTTATATGACTTTTCTCAGCTAATCTCCCAACCTACTAATACAAACAATTCTCACACATCTAGTACTCTTATTGACTGGGTACTTGTATCTAATCCTTCCAAATATCATAACCCTGAAACCCTACCAAACACCATGAGTGATCACACCCCCATAAAAGTGCTTAGGTTCACTCTCCACTTCTCAAAACCTCCTAGATTTATCACTTGTCGCAAACTCTCTAACTTCCATCCAGAAACCTTTAATGCCCTCCTCTCTAAAATAAACTTGAAATTCCTTACCCAACTCCCACTAGAAGAAGCAGTCCTAGCTTTCAACTCCACCTTCTGAATTGACTTGACTCAATGTGCATAAAACACGTATAATTTAATAAAACAGATGAGCTCTTTCATCTATCCTAGAGACTTCATCAGATAAAATACATTCCCAGTGACCATCTTTTATACTAAAATGATTAAATTAATTAACCAATGATTGAATACTGTTCATCGGGTGGTTAATGTTTTAAAGGTTCACAGCACAAAATCTAGGGCTACTTCAACACATTATTAAGAACAATTCCTTTAAAATATTATTTTTATTATATGTATTGGAACATACAAAACAAAAGGAGTAATTTCAAAAGGTCTTCCTTTTCACATAGTATGAGTTTAAGAGATACCTGATCATTATGTCCAGGGGGAGATGTTGCATTTAATTGCAACTGCCAAATTAACTCTCTCTTTAACAAATGTCGTTGCCAGTCACCTCCCCTTGGGTGAACTTGAATCTTTTCCAAAATTCCAAAACTAAACTTAACAAAATTAGAATGCACCAATGAATGTCTATGCACTGCATTAACTTCCCTTTTCTTCCTGATCTCATGACCTAATGTCAAAAATAATTAAGTAATACAAAGAGACAACTTCCGAGGTGGGGCAGCTGAGAAGAGAAGTGTCAGCATTAAGGAATGATATTGCTAAATTGACAGATAGGTTCCTTAACCTCAGCAGTAAGCACTGCAGTGGCAGAGAAGGTTGGTCTTCTTCCCCTAAGGGAAGTGTGTTTGAGCTTCTGGTGATCAATTCTGTGACATCCGTTGATCAAAGACATTGGTAATCTCCAAACTCAGGACCTCACCCAGTTCGGGTTTGTAAAAGCAGATCATGTCTCCTAAACCTGATAGACTTCTTTGAAGCAGTCACTAAAGCTGTAGACGAGGGTAAGGTGGTTCACACAGCCTATCTAAATCTCGCCAAGGCTTTCAACACCATCCCCCCACTCTGGAATTATAGATAAACTCACTAAACTAGGTATAAATCCCTATGTCACAAGATGGGTTGCCAATTGGCTCACTGACAGAATGCACACTGTGAAAGTAGCAGACTCCAAATTCGACTTCAGACCAGTGACAAGTGGAGTACCACAGGGTTCAGTCCTGGATCCTCTCCTGTTTGGTATCTACTTCTCTAAGTACAAGTTAACACAGAAGGTCTTTGGCTAACAAAGTTTGCAGATGACTGCAAACTAGGAGTCATAATCGAAGCTCCTAATGATGTAGACATCCTACAAAAGGGCCTCACTGAGACAGATGCCTGATGTCAAAGGCATGGCCTCAAGCTCAATGCCAAAAAGTGCATTGTCATCCCCTTTGGTAAAAACTCTGTACCCTACAACTACAACATAGGTGGTAGTCTACTTAACACCGAAAGTACGATAAGAGACCTTGGGCCACAGGTGGACAGTAGTCTCTCCTTTGATAATCACATCACCATAGTCATCAGGAAATACTTCTACATGACACACCTCATCACAAAAGGTTTCTCATCCAGGAAAAAAGAGGTCATTGTTCCCCTCTACTCGTCACTCATTAGACCCATTATAGAGTACAATGCCCCTTTTTGTATGTGCCTCAAAAGACATCTACAACAACTGGAAAGGTCGCAGAAATACCTCACAAAGAGGATTACTGGCCTCAAACAGATGCCCATTGCAGACTGTCTCAAAAAACTCCAGCTTTACTCCATTGCATATCGCCTACTCAGAGGCGATCTCTACCTAACATACAAAGCTATGTCAAACCCAGAGCTGTTGGACATGCTCCACTTAAAGAAATCCCAATCCCTCCAAGCTACATGCTCTAGGAACCTAAACCTTGTCACCACAATAAATAGAACATGCTGGATGGATAGATTCCTGTCCCAGAGACTTCCCATACTCTGGAACAAACTACCTATCTATATCAAACAAAGCTCCTCATTAGCGCTTTTCGAGAAAAATCTTGATGATTGGATGGGAAACAGGAAATTCACCCTGGAGATCACTTCTGTGGCTCTGCTCGTCAGGGGCACAGGAAAATAATTTTCTTGGGTGGTGAAAGCCAAGGTACCTTTTTGGCTAAGATTATATAGGCCCAAGGGCCAATAGCCTAGTACCTACCTATGAAACTATGTACGGACATTGGTAGCTTTGCTGTTCACAGTAGAAATGGATCTAAAAGCCAGCAACTAAATCCAGGTAACACCATTCAGTTTAGTGAACAGAACGACAAGGCGAGGGAGACGATGTATTAGGATAGTCTTCCACTTTCAGGTACTGTTAGCAAAAATCTTACTAATGAAAGCCATAGTGCCTCGACGCAACCAAATGGAAGGGACTTTAATGGGGACTTGGGAGTCAATTTACAGGCAACTTCGGAGAACACTGCTATTTTAAAGGACATTATGGACAAAGTGTATACATTTCAAAGATGGGGGTCAGGGCAATGTTACGAACATTCGTTCTGAATGCCACTTTCCCACCCTGAAGCAAATGATATATAACTTTGAAAAAAAGTTACTTAAACTAGAAGGTGTGCAAATTGAGAATGAATACCTTCGAAAATGTTTAAACATAAAATTGTTCCGCAGGGATTGAGGATGTCAAAATTCCCCTTTGCACTTATATATACTCCAGAAGTAGTCAATGAATTTACATTTTTTTTTGACAAGTGTGGTTTTGAACTAATATCAAAAATAATTAAGTACAATGAAAGTCTACTTGGTACTTTGGGTAATGATGTTGATATTTTGAACCAAGCTATTACCAGTTACTCTTTGCAGAGTACGAGTATTTATACAAGCAGGCCCTTTTAAGGGTGGACAAAAAAGTAACACTATTTTTTTAAAGAAGGTGAAGAAATTAGATAGGGATTTTAAGCAGTATCAAGACAGGAGGGCTTACAGAATCCCTGTTACTAAACAAATCAACAAAGAGAAGTTTTATAAAGGTCAAAGGGCTAGACAAGACAGTAAACAACTATCGGACAGGGAATTAAGCATAATTAGACAAGAAACAGGGGGCACGATAGGGGAACTGGATTCATTTTCAGAGGAGGCACAGGTTTTTCAGGAGGTGAAAAGGTTGGAACGACTAGCCAAAAAGACATAGGTGATGGTAGATTCAGTACAACAATTCCACAACAAGAAAGGGTGGGAGCATTACAACAAAGGACCAATGATGAGGAGGTAATTTGATTTGTAAGAAATGGGCTTACTGGAATATCAAGGTTTTAAAATTTACAATTATGCTAGACTTGAGTTATCTAAGGATTATTTTGGGTTGTTTCTCAAGGGGTACAAATTTGTCCCCACAGGTCCAGTGAACATAGTTGATTCTCTTATTGAACTAAAGTTATTTCTAAGAAAGATTAATTTTAGTTTATCCTTCAAGGATAAAATTACAAATAGTGAGGCAACAACAAATCATTGCTGCACGTTTTTGAGAAAGTGGTTACCAGTAATATATATAAGATGTAGTCAGAAGAAAAAAAAGATGGTACAATTTAACTAGGCAGGAGAAAGAGATTTTAACATATATTAAAGAGAGTAAGGATTTGAGGGTGATGAAACCTGATAAAGGTAGGGGGATAGTAATTTTAAAAACAGAAGACTACAGGAATGAGACAACTTCTCTCTTGTACAACTCTAATACATATTCTTCTGTCTCTAAAAATGATCATTATTGCTTATCAAAGATTGGATTTTTATCTAGAAGGATATTTATTGGAGAATAGGATTGATGTGGACACTTCCAAATTTTTGCAACAGAAAAAGCCACTTATACCAGATATTTTCAGTATAGCGAGGGTTCACAAGGATATTGAAAAGCCCCCTTTTAGGCCTATAGTGACTAGTAGAGGGAGTAAAACCCACCCAATTGCTCTACTTGTGGATAAATGGTCTAAGGAAGTAGCGGACAAGACGCAGTACCTTCTAAAAGATTCTTGGGAATTTTAATGTAAACTGAAACAGGATTTATGGAAGGAAGGCCTCACCTTCCTCACCATTGATGTAGTGGATCTTTTCACCAGTATTCCCAAAACAGAGGGGATTGAATATTTTTACAACACAATGTGACAATTCTCTTCCTTTTCAGTGGACAAAATTAGACTGGTGGTTGAACTGATGGAATTAATTTTGGACAACAACTTTGTTCATTTTGAAGGTGAAATTTACAAGCAAACAAGAGGTGTTGCGATTGGGGCAGCTTGTGCCCCCACTTAAGCTAACATAGTCATGTTGGGATGGGAAAATGAGTTTATACTCAGTAGTCCCTTTGCTAAACACTTACATTTGTACATCAGATTTCTTGACGATTTATTTATTCTGTGGGATGGGATAGTGGACCAAATTGGTGAATTTATGCAACACCTTAATGGGAGTTGTGGACATTTTAAATTCACACATTCTTGGAATCAAAAAAGCATTAATTACTTGGATGTTAGGATTTCCCAAAGTGAATGTAAGTTTAAATCAAACCTGTACAGGAAGGAAACTTTTTGTAATGCTTATTTGCATTACAGTAGCAACCATCCGTACCGTGAAAGGGCAGGCCGTATGAGTGGCAAGAATGACCTCAGCGGTGGAAGAATTGGATTATGAATTTGAGATCTTGAAAAAAATGTTTATAGAAAGGAAGTACCTCTTGAAAATGGTGTATAAAATATTGGAGGAAGTAAGGACAGGTTGGGGTAACAAATACCCCCCCCCTCTTTTGGGGATGGATTTTACAAGCAAAAATGGTAAGGAAGGTGATAGTAAATTTGAGAAAGCCCTAGTACTTGAATACAATGTCTATTCCCAGGAGATTAGGAAGGTAATAAAAAAGAACTGGAGTACTTTTAAAGTTAACAGCAAAGTTTCCCAGTTGATAGGACCTGAGCCTCTGTTTGTATAAAAAACTGGTAGGAATTTCAAACAAATTTTAGAAAATTGTACCAAGATGGATAAGGCCCCCTAATAATGGTATGAAACTATGTGGTAACTGTGCATATTTTAGTTACATTAATAAGGAAAAAACATTAACCTTGGAAATGTCTTGCACACTAAGGTGTTATTTATGAAAGGTAACAGTGGTATTAACAAATTGGTTTACTTAGCAAAATGTGACAGTTGTCCAGGATTTTATATAAGGAAGATGGAGAGGGCTTTAAAATCCAGGATTTATACACATCTTTATGAGATCAGGAAGAAAAGGGAAATTAATGCACTGTATAGACATTCATTGGTGTGTTCTAATTTTGTTACATTTAGTTTTGGAATTCTGGAAAAGATTCAAGTTCACCCAAGGGGAGGTGACTGGCAAAGACATTTGTTAAAGAGAGAGTTAATTTGGCAGTTACAATTAAATGCAACATCTCCCCCTGGGCTTAATGATCAGGTCTCTCTTAAACCCATACTATGTGAAAAGGCAGACCTTTTGAAATGACTCCTTTTGTTTTGTATTCTCCAATACATATAATAAAAATAATATTTTAAAGGAATTGTTCTTAATAATGTGTTGAAGTAGCCCTAGATTTTGTGCTGTGGACCTTTAAAACATTAACCACCTGATGAATAGTATTCAACCATTGGTTAATTAATTTAATCATTTGGTCATTGGGAATGTATTTTATCTGATGAAGAATCTATGAGACATGAAAGCGCTCATTTAATGTGGTTCTGTTTTATTAAATTATATGTGTTTTATGCACATTGGGTCAGGTCAATTCTGCTGGTTTGTTTTTTCGAGTCTAGTGATTAGTTTAGCTGTTTTTACTTGTTTTTTTTTTTTTTTTTTTAACTCCACCTTCCTTAACATCTTAGACTCACTTGCTCCCCTTGCAAAGTCCGAATTAAGTCCACTATATCTACGTGGCTTTCAAAAGCTACTTGTACCCTTATGAGAACTAGAGACAAATTATGGAAAAAATGGTCACAAACTAAGCTCCCTGCAGACTTTCAAAAATATAAAGAACTGAGAAATCTGACAAAAAGCACATAAACAAAGATAAGAAGGACTTCTATAACAAACCTCCCACAGCTCTTAAATCTAATCCTAAAAAATTCTGGAACTCTATTAACCAAATATTACATCCCGGTAATCTTAGCTCCCCCAATCCATGCCCAGATAAGACATCTGAAGAAACTGTCACTATCTTCAGTACCTATTTCATCAATTCAATATCTAAGCTACTGAACCTTAACTCAAACTCCTCTACAACTAACATCTCCAACTTTTCTGAACCTAATCTTAATACTGTCTCCTCAAATACCTTCTCTCTCAAACCTGTACCTACTAGCTACATCAAAACTCTACTGTCTAAATTTAAACCATATTCAGCATCAGCTGACAATATTCCTTCCACTTTTCTTCTACTAGCAGCTGACTCGCTTGCTCTCCCTGTATCTGTCCTAATCAACCACCCTATTTCTGAATCTACAGTCCCTTCCATCTGGAAACAATGCTATACTCTACCTATATACAAAGGAGGTAGCTCCTTTGATATCCCCAACTTTAGACCTATCGCTATCCTCTCCCCTCTCTCTAAAGTACTAGAAAAATGTATTCATAAACAAATTATGCAGTATCTAATACAGGATAATCTGCTTACACCCACTCAACATGGCTTCAGACCCAAAAATAGCACCACTACAGCTCTATTATCCTTCCTCAACACTGTCTCTATAGCCATGGATGACCATAAACTTATTTCTTGCCTATTCTTGGACCTCTCAATAGCTTTTGACACTGTCTCAGACTCTCGTCTGCTTCACAAACTGTATAACCTCAACTTCTCCTCTGATACTGTTGCATGGTTCTCCAGCTACCTCACTGATAGATCTCAATTAGTGAGATGGCACTCTGCAGTCTCTCCTCCTCTCCCTGTAAAATGGGTGTACCTCAAGGGTCTATCCTAGGGCCTTTACTTTTTAATATCTTTACTAATCAGCTTTATACCTCCTGTCCTCAGTCATCTTTAGTGCAATACGCAGATGACTCTACAGTCATCACAACAGCTAACTCTCCCTCTAAGCTCTTCTCAGCTACTCGGGCATCTTTTAACTTAGTTGAAACATGGTTCTCCAGCAACCAGCTCATCCTTAACCCTAAAAAAACAAAGCTGTTACTTTTCCTGCCTAAAAGGTTCAACAATATTAAACCCTCCTTCTCCATACAGCCCCTTAATAAAACTCCCATTCAGGTAGAATCCAGCACTAAGCTCTTAGGCATAACCATTGACGATCAGCTTAAATTTGACTTGCATGTCAAAAAGACTCATTCAAAACTAGGGCTCCTTTACCATAACAAGAAATTCCTTACCTCTGAAGCCAAGATTACTCTCTCTCTTACCTACCTTCTACCCAGTCTAATGTACAATTCTCAAATTCTCACAAATCTTAACTCGGCACTCCTGACCAAACTCAAATCTACCTACAACAAGATTGCTAGATTTGCTGCCCAACAAACCTACAAACCCCATCACTGTCTCTCTCTAAAACACCTAAACTTGCTTAAATTACCCCACCAGCTTCTTCTCTCTCAGCTCCAGATCATCCATTCTATCCTATACCAACCTTCCTGCTGCCCAGCACTATCACCTCTCATCTCCCATTATTCTCCCTCCAGACCTCTCTGAAGCTCTAACCAAGACCTGCTACAAATCTACAAACCCAAGTCTAAAGTTGGACAGAACATGTACAGCTATCACCCCACTATTGCTTGGAATAGGCTCCCACTAGAAATCAGGACCCTTACATATCCTAAACAATTTAAGACAGCCACCAAAGAGCACTTTAAAAGTCACTGGTTCTGCCACTGCACTCTCCCTCCTTAACATCCTCTACTTCTCATACCTTAATCTACTTTCTGCCCTTAACTCACTCTTCTCACTAGCTCTCTCTAATTTTCCTTGACTACTCTTTCTACTGTCTTCCAAAATCTATTAAGCAAATCGCCTTAGCGAAACATGCTATTGTAATTGTCTTGCCTTCATGCAACTACATTATGATAAAACTGGGTTTTTGTAAACTTACCCCAAAAACTATATTCATCTTAATGGCATATTTATTTTTATACATCTTGAAATAGTTTTGCTATACTCCTGATTATTGACACTGTATAACATTGTATTGCTTCTTAATGCCTTGTAATAATCCTGTAACATTGCTAATGTGTAACAAAGCTAATTTATAATGAAAAGTATTTAATATGTTGGAGCTTTTCTCCCCGGGCCTCTGCTGAAAAAGGGCTCTTCAGCTCAGTTGGACAATCCCAGTCAACACATGTAAAATAAGTAAATAAATAAATATTGTGAAACCACTAAAGATTGCAGTCAGTATATAATGACATACATTTCTATTCTATACTTCATATCATTCAGAAAATGCATGCTTGCCCTTTACTGGCATTAAAAGGTTGTGTGGAATGATTCACATTCAGTATACATGTTTCATGGCTATTAACACTGGGACAAGCTGTGAAATCCTGCTTACATGCACCACATATCATTAATATTCATGGTGCAAGGCTGAGCAATGCCATGATATGAGCAGTATTGTGATGCAAATATACACCATGTATGTTCTGCATGGAATCTACATGGTGTTTATTAAATATGGACCTTAAAGTTTCCTTCATTTATATTTCTTTAAATATAACAGTTTAGTATTTACTTGACTATACAAACAATTGGATAAAAGTAGTCACAACTTAGACTTCCAGATAGATTGAATTGAAGTTACAGTTTCAAGCCAATCAATAATTGGTGATAGTCATATATTTCTGAGAAAGAAACATGGAGATTCATTCTAGTGGCATGACTTGGCAATAAATGTCATGCTGCCCTGTAGAACAGCCATCATAGTTGTAGTTAAAACTTCTATTGTACATGGTAGGGGGCTTATCACAAGGATGATTTTTTTTTTTTATTATTTTTCCTGGAAAAATCTTCTTTTATTTTTTTTACTGTGAACTTATAAATATCAACATTTTTTGTAGGAAGCAGATGATAGCAAAATGAACATATTTTTTTCTCCGGCCTGTACAGGTTTTACAGCATTCCTGGTTGCTAACTTAACCAGTATTGAAAAGCAGAAATGAAACAAAGAAAGGTCTGAAAATTTCAGAAAACCTGAGTAGTGAAATGTCTATGCTGTAGAAGACATTATATTTAAGGTGAAAAGTGATAAGAAATGTTATGAAGAATCTTGTTGTCCTCCCACTTTTATAATTTACATGTCATTATATGTCAAACAGTTTGTGGGAGGTATTTTCTTAGCACTGTTGGGTAAAGAATTATGAATTATGTATATGTAACTGGAATATTCCAAAAGTTGCAGTCACATGCACAAACCAGACAAAAGTTATGCAGTGAGCAATTAAAATGCTATGCATTTAATGGTAACAAGGCACTAGTCTAGGCTTGCAAAAATGGAGTTGCAGCAATGTTGTTAGACTTTGGAGTAGAGAATGTTATTACTAGGCTGTCATTAACATCTTGTGGAAAAGAGAAAAAATCAGTAAGTGACACACAGTTTCTAAATGTTAACTAGATGCAAACCTTAGTTAATATAGATATTTAATAAACTTGAGAACTGATACTAACTTAACACATAATATCTCTTTTTCTCTTCTCTTCTTACAAGGTTGAATTTATGAGGAAAGAGATCAGTCATTTGAAACTCAATATTTCTAAAAATAGGTTCCAGGCTGCATATGTCATCTTGTATAAAAATAAATCTTATATTAGCATTTAGTGTTAACATGGAAGGGGTCTTGTCAGAAGTAGTAAATGGAATGTTCTCATATTTTTGATTAAAACTGAATGAAAATGATATATGCTACAATTCATGTGATTTACAGCAAACTGCTAGTATTGTGTGGGTTATCACAAATAATGTAATAGCGTTATCCTGTGCAGATAGAGCAGATATGAGTGTTAGCATTCTTTACAGTTTCTGTTAGCTGATGATTGTAAGAGGATTATGCAGTAAGAACATTTGAATGATAGTGATTTTGTACACTGGCACATAATGACCGCAAGGGTGACTTTCTGTTTTATGTCTTTCAGTCACAGTATCCATATTGTGAAAAATATCTTGGAAAAAGATTATAATTAATAATGTTACAAATTACTCAGTAGTGCATCATAAGTACTAACAGTTTCTTTATGGTAACTGATTTTTTAGCACTCTGGAAGCCTAATCCTCTAGAACGTTAGATCATTGTCTTGTCAATTTATACCCTACAGCTTACATTGTGTGATAATGGAAGGCAAAGCTAAACTGCTGGCTGACCATCCACCTCACTTAGTGAAGGATTATTATTTTTTGGCTTCATAGTTTCTGATCTAATATCTAAACCCCTTTTCCCCATATGAGGGAAGAATGTAACATGTACCTGTTTTAGGTCTATATGCATATCACACATTATGGGTTCCAGGCATGCCCACTCTGCCTCATATAATCATCTAAAACATGTTTAGAAACCACTGTTCTCCACTGTGGGCATACCTCTAGTGGAAATCTTCTCACACCCTCATTCTTAAGTGGACAGGTTCACACTGCCCCAGATGATGAGGCTGTCTTTCAAACAGGCTAAAACATGAACTAACATCACCACTAAGTACCCTTTTTAATCATAGCCTAATGACAGGCTTTGTTCCTGCAGAATGGAAAAGAGCTACACTTATTCCCCTTCACAAAGGTGGCCTAGCAACAGACCTGGGGAATTACAGATCTATAAGCTTAACCAGCCTCATCTGTAAGGCCATGGAACGTATCATTATGGACCTCATAAATACATAGGTGACCTCCAAACCCTGGATCCTACACAATTCGGTTTCGTGAAGGGGAGATCCTACCTGTTAAATCTGGTGGATTTCTTTGAAAGCATGGCCAAGGCCATTGATGAGGGTAAATCTGTGCACACAGTATACTTGAACTTGGCAAAGGCTTTCAACGCAATCCCACATTCAGGCATTATCGATAAACTTAGCAGACTGAATGTAAACCCCTTTGATGTAAGATGGGTTACCAACTGGCTCACAAACTGGACACACACTATCAAAGTGGGTGACTCCACATAAACCAGCTGACCTGTTACCAGCAGGGTGCCACAGGGGTCAGTGCTGGGCCCCCTACTGTTTGGTATATATTTCTCAGAAGTTCAGGTCAAAACTAAAGGGTTGTGGCTGACCAAGTTTGCAGATGACTGCAAACCAGGTACAATCATTGAATCCCCAAATGATGTCAGTATACTCCAAGAGGGTTTCACACAGACCAACAACTGGTGTATTAGTCACGGTCTCAAACTGAATGCAAGGAAATGCATCATTGTTCCCTTTGGCACAAACAATGTCCCTTCACACTATCAAATCAATTATAGTACCCTAAGTACCCATGAGATAGTAAGAGACCTAGGATCATAGGTCAACTGCGACCTTAACTTTGACCACCAAGCATCTACCATTATAAGGAAAGCTTTCCACATAGCTCCCTTTATTAGTAAAGGCATCACCTCAAAAGCAAAAGATGTTATAACCCCCCTATACTTTTCACTTATCCGACCCATTCGATATGTACCATATTAAGCACCTACAGCAATTAGAGAGACCTCAGAGTTTCTAGCAAAGAAGACCAATGGCCTCCAGCATGTGTCTTACATGGACCAACTAAAATTTCTGTCACTATACTCCATATCATGTAGACTTCTTAGGGGAGAATTATGCCTGGCCTATAGAGCAACCCAAGACCCAAACTTAATAAACTTACTGCATATCTGTAAATCAAATGGGTATAAGGATACACATTCCAGGGATTTTAAATATGGCCTGTGACTTAAATAGGACATGCTGTAGGGACAGATTTATTTCTTAGTGACTGCCACATCTTTTGAGCAGGCTACTAATTCATGTGAAACAGTGCACCTCTATGACACTGTTCAAGAGGAATCCGGATGAGTGAAGGGGACACCATAAATTCTTCCAAGGGATAGCACCCACAACCCTCCTGGACATGGACAGTCATCACTAAATGCAATTTTGGGTATTGACTATTACTTCTATGGTATTACATTGGGTTGAAATGGCTCAGCTTAAAATGACCACTGGGTCGATAGCCTAGTAATCTCCTATGATCCCATGATCTTGGCCTATGTTTCAGCAGGTTGCTCCTACCAGACCCAAAACTACTAATTAAAATTAAGTTGCAGGTGTCATTGTCAGGGCTGAATCATTCTATGCCAAGAATACAGCTGTTTTTGTGTTTGATTTTAAATTCACATTGCTATTTGATTGCATGATACTCTGGGTTCAAGTCATGATAAAGCATTTATATTTACAACTACTAATCTCATAAAAAGTTTTTGTAACCAGATTTTACTTCTAGATGTGTGCAGTCCATAAAGCTATCAGCCTTGAAGTCAGTGTAAGTATCTTTTAGTAATGGAACATTAGATGGCCGTGGGTTCTATTCCTGACCTTGGAGAGTGATGTCATTTTTCTCATTACTAACAATGCAGTGCATCATTATGGGTACTGTACTCCTGAATGTGCCATCCTTCAGATGAGTCATTAAACTGAGGTCCCACCTGCCTAGTTTGGTTGTAGTTCAGCTGGATGTAAAAAAAGTCTTAGCACTTTTCAAAAAGACTAGGAGTCCTTTTTTGGTATTTACTTTTTGACTTTCTATACATTCTTTACATAACTTTGTATATTTTTCTTACGTTTACATATTCGCATCATTGTATTTCATAACTATTTTCTTATTCGTCTGTACTTATTCAGCACATATCTGTTACACATATTTAACATGAAATGTTCAAGTCCCCCCCATCTTTCTATCACAACACTATTATTATCTTTTTCAAAATTTCCAATAACATTAATTTCTTATAAAATATCACTTCATTTGACTTGCTTTCCAAATTTTCCAGATTATGCAAAACACAGCATTAGCAATGTTCCTACATCCTTTCCTTTTCTTTGACTATAGTATCCATATAATATAATTTGCGTATCAACATTCATGGCATCTTTAATATCAACAATCCATTTTTTCTTTTTACTGATATATCTCATGTTTTTTTACCCTTTAACATTGTAAGAAAATCTGTATCATAATTTCTTCCAGTTTACAACAAAGATGTTATGTCCAACTTATTTCCTTTTTATGTTTTATTTATCAATTGTAAATCTCCACAAAAATCTTGGAATATTACTATTATCTTACATCTCACCCTCTTCTTGAATATCTTATGATACCTTCATTTAAATTTTCCAAAAGATTAACATAATAGAATTGTTTTCATTATATTTGCATAACATTATTTTCAATTTCCCAATGTGTTTTAATGAAATACTCAGGGTTCTAGCACCCCAGGAAGAAGCGGAAACAGGTGGAGTTGAAGAAGTATTGGACCACCTCAAAACAGCATGCATGAGGACTATAGAACAGATATGTGGCCAAGCCAGGTATGGAAATAATGTACATAAGGAAAGCTGGTGGTGGAATGCAGAAGTCCATGAAGTCATCAAAAGAAATGAGGAGTGCAGGAAAAAGTGGGAGAAAGAAAAGATGGAACAGACTAAAAAGGAATACTAGTTATCTAAGAAAGAAGCTAAGAAAGCAATTGCAACAGCAAACAGCAAGGTATCAGAGGCACCTTACTAGCCACAAAAAAATTCTATCAGGTTGAAAGGCAAAGACAGACAGATAAAGAAGATAGTCATTACACACCCTTCATAAGGGATGCCAGCAACAAACTTCTCACCAACTCACAGGTCACAAGGACAGATGGAAGGAGTACTGCCAGCACCTGCTGAACACAGAAGATATACTGCCTCACACACAGCCTACAATGAAAAAAAGAAGAAGAGCTCACCCTAGAGGAAGTAAGAACAGCACTAAGGAAATGAAGTCAAGCATAGCAGCAGGCTCAGATGAGGTTGCAGCAGATATGACCAAGATTTTGAGTGAGACAGAGAACAAATGGCTCCAGAGGGTAATCAAAACAGTATAGAGAGAATATACATTCTGGTGCCAGTGTACTAGAATGAATAGGACATTCACAACTGTGATAGTATACAGGTATACTCCTGTCACACTGCATGAAAGTTCTGGCGAGGGTGATTAATAAACGAATGCGCAGAGTAGTAGAAAGTAAGATGAGATATGAGCAGTTCTGTTTCAGATCAAGATGCAGTAGAGCCAATCCAATGTTTAAAGTTAGACAGATAGTTAAGAAGAAACTATAAATGAGGAAATATTCCAACTGGGCATTTCTAGTCTTGATGAAATCATATGACAAGGTCCCAAGAAAGATGATTTGGTCTGTCCATCGATGGTTTGAAGGTCCAGAAACAGTGGTAAAATTAGTGCAGGCTATGCATAAGGACCCAATGACAACAGCCCACACAGTATTCAGATTCACAGAGGGGTTCTCAATGGAAATGGCTGTGAATCAGGGTTCAGCACTGAATACACCGCTGATCATACTGGTGATGCCCTTCATTAGTGAACAGGCAGAAGGGGGCAGATCAACAAAGCTGCTGTATGCAGATGATGTGACCTTGGAGGCATATTCTGATTAATCTTCTTAGTAAAAAAGTCTGCATATCATTGTTGGAGCCTTCCTGTGTCCAAAAAGAGTGCTCTTCAAATTATCTGGAGATATACAGAGCTGAGTATATATTTCTGGCACTTCAGAGTTGTGTACTGGTAATTGTTGTTTGACTAATTTTATATCATTGCTGGCTAACTTCAGAGTTGTGCACTGTTATTTTTGCTTCACTGTATAGTTTTTCAGATCTCTGCTGAAGGTGTTGGTTTTCCCATACCCACCCTACAGATCCCTGTGGTTTTGTTAAAATTTGGAGGTTTTTGCTGTTGCCCGCCCCAACTGTAGATTTGATCTGGGACACTCCCCCCAGTCCCATCTCTTTACCTTATTCTACCTAATAGACTCCTTCTGCATTGTTTTTAGTCATTTTTAATTTAATTGCATTTTTTAAACTGTTTGGTCTAACATTGCTACATATTCAAGTGTGCTAGCTTGCACTGTATTTGAATTGTTTTGACTGCTGTTTTAGCTACTTTTCTGTGTGTATATATATATATATATATATATATATATATATATATATATATATATATATATATATATATATATATATATATATATATATATATATATATATATAAACCTTTCCTGCAACTAGTGTAGTCCAGATTAGGATTTGCTGTATCCAGGACTGTATGTAAGCTTCTGAGCACCCCCAAGCTTTCTGTGTTGGAGGGAAGCCTTCTAGCTTATCAGTGGGAGTGGTAAGCACTAGGTTACCTATCTACCACATAAGGAGTGGTTCTGGTCCAGAAATTGTAGTTATTGGCCATTTGGGCAGTTTTTCCATCTCTCTCAACTTTCTGATTTAAAAGCCCACATTTGCACTTGTTTTCCCCCTTTACTGTAACTAGTTTAGTCCAGATACAGATTCTTACTTTTAGCACTTGAATTTGTTTATTTATGATCAGCACTTGTTCAGAACTTGTAAGCACTAAATAACCTACTAATTACTACAGCACTCAACCTTCCTCATTACCTAGAGGAAAACAGTTTTGGTATTTACTTTCCTCACTTGCTTAGAGAAAACAGCTCTTGTACTCACTTTCTTCACTTATCTAGAGGAAAATAGTTTTTTTATTCAGGCATGTCCAAGGGTCAGCTCCCAGTGTTCTCTCCTGTCTATCTGATGAATTTGGGCTTCTTGGGGCAATGTAGAATTTGTCTCATGTACACAGACAACCCTCTCCTCCTACTACCCAACACTACAACCTGTGAGAGATGCACTTATCTAGCCAAACTGGAGGTAAAGCTCTCTCCAATCAAGACTGAACTTGACAGCCAAGAGGAGTAGGTAAACACTTGCACCACACCACACTCATCACATTGTCTCACTAAATCTACACCACCAAAATCCGCACATAGAAATACAAAAAACATTTGCGGAGGTTCTCAATAATAATCTGCTCAAGCAACAAAGACCTCCAAAGCAGAAATGCAAGCAACCTCCACCCCCAACACAACCCAAATGACACTTAGCCGACAGACTCAGTGTGCCACTCAACCACAGCCAATAAGGCAAAACAATGTACCCAACACACTAGTCATAGGCGACTCTATAGTCAGGCACACTGATGTCCCACTCACCAGGCTAAACAAGGAGAAGGTTACTGTCAGCTGCTTGTCGGGTGCCAGGATCTGCCACATAACCCACGCACTCAGGTCACTCCACAACAAGTACAAATATGACTCTGTCATTGTCTATGTTGGTGTGAATGACCTGAGATGTACCTCCCTGGACTACATGAAAAGAGACATGGAAGAGCTCTCTGATCTTGTAGCGCAGGCAGGTATGACTCTAGTCCTGAGTAGCATTCTGCCATCACCCAGAATGATGCCACAGTACAAGAACAAAATGATTAACTTCAACAATTGGCTAAGCTTCTGGTGCCATTCTAAAGGGATCCAGTATCTGTTTGCCTGGGATGACATGGTCGACAGACCACGATGCTTTGCCAGAGATGGCCTGCACCTGTCACCCCTGGGATTCTGGATACTGGCTAAGGTTCTTGCCACCCCTATAGTGCCTTTTTTAGGCAAGGTTCAAATGACAAATTCACCACCGTAACAGGAACAGGCAAGCAAAAACTGAGGGTGATGCTACTCAATGCCAGAAGTCTAAATCTCAAAATGCACTCACTCGAGGCACTCCTTAAAATGGAGAACATCGATATTTGTGCAGTGACTGAGACCTGGTTCAAGGCTCCAGAGAGCACCCCTGCACTACCAGGCTATAACTCATACCACACTTTTTGGCCATGTAACCTGGACCAGAACACCAAAGGCGGAGGTGTATCCATATTCATTAAGGATATCCAGACCTCCAGGCTAGTTGCTCAGCATAATGCAACCGAGGTTATCCAAGTGCAACTAACTCTGGACAAAACTGCAGTGCAAATTGTAGCTTGCTACAGATCACCCACCATGTCCCAGGATTCCCACTCCTCTTTTCTTGATGTACTGGCAAATATTAGGGTTCAACCAAACACCCTAATAATGGGCGATTTCAACTACCCCACCATTAACTGGGAAAACTACTCATGTACCAACTCCTTTGCTCAACGCTTTCTAGAATTCATAAACTCCAATGCCCTGGATCAACTTATCCACACCCCCACCAGAGGCCACAATATCCTAGATCTAGTCATTACCAATATGAGTCACCGGTGTTCCACACCTGAAATCAATGCCTCATTGGTCCGATCCGACCATAAGCTAATTACCCTAGATATCCACATCCTGCTTCCACTCCCCATTAAGGAAACCATAATAAAAAATTTCTCCAAAGCCAACTTCATGCTTCTTAAGACAGAAGTGGTGAACTTCATGACACTCATACAGATGGACAATACAGTTACAACTACTGAATCCTACACAATTGCACTTTATACGCACTTACATGAGTGCATGGATTGTGCTATCCAAAACAGAACCAAGATGCTATCCTCCAAAAAAAGGAAGCCAATCTCGTGTTCCCCTGCCATAAACAAACTGTACAACAGAAGGAAGAAACTCTTGCAAAAGAGAGTAAAATCTCACGAGTGGAGGAGCTCCCTGGTCAGCCTCAGTAAGAAGCTGCGATCCCTGATAAAATCCTCTAAAACTAGTTATGAAAACAAAATCACCACTGATTCTAAAGACAATCACAAAGCATTCTATAGCTATGTCAAGAATCTGAATGGCAACACTCAGATCTGCTCTGGGTTACAACACAATGGCACTAAATATACAGACCCAACTGATATTGCCAACATCCTGGTAGATAGGTTCAGTGCTAACTTTACCCCCCTGTCACCCACTAAAGAGTCCATCTCTATACCGGAAGAATGCAAAGTTCCTGTAACCACGGCTGCACAGGTAAAAACCACACTCTCCAAAGCCAAGAACACAGCATCCATGGGACCAGACAACATCCCAGGCTGCGTTCTACATGAACTACAGAACAAGCTGGCACCCCACCTAAGTACCATGTTCAGTCATAGCCTCACCTCAGGCTTTGTGCCTGCTGAATGGCGCACAGCAATGGTTATCCCACTCCACAAGGGGGGAGCCACCATGGACCCTGGGAACTACTGCCCCATTAGCCTGACGAGCCTGGTCTGCAAGGCCATGGAATGTATCATCATGGAACTTATAAACAAAGACATTGGTAATCTCCAAACTCTGGATCCCACCCAGTTTGGGTTTGTAAAAGGCAGATCATGTCTCCTAAACCTGATAGACTTCTTTGAAGCAGTCACCAAAGCCGTAGACAAGGGTAAGGTGGTTCATACAGCCTATCTAGATCTTGCCAAGGCTTTTGACACCATCCCCCACTCTGGAATTCTAGATAAACTCACTAAACTAGGTATAAATCCCTATGTCACAAGATGGGTTGCCAACTGGCTCAGTGACAGAACTCACACTGTGAAACTAGCAGACTCCAAATCCGACTTCAGACCAGTGACAAGTGGAGTACCACAGGGTTCAGTCCTGGGTCCTCTCCTGTTTGGTATCTACTTCTCTGAAGTACAGGCTAACACAGAAGGTCTTTGGCTAATGCAGTTCACAGATGACTGCAAACTAGGAGCCATAATCAAAACTCCTAATGATGTGGACATCCTACAAAAAGGGCCTCACTGAGACAGATGCCTGGTGTCAAAGTCATGGCCTCAAGCTCAATGTCAAAAAGTGCATTGTCATCCCCTTTGGTAAAAACTCTGTACCCATGAACTACAACATAGGCGGTAGTATACTTAACACCGAAAGTGTGATAAGAGACCTTGGGACACAGGTGGACAGTAGTCTCTCCTTTGATAATCACATCGCCACAGTAGTCAGGAAATCCTTCTACATGGCACACCTCATCACAAAAGGTTTCTCATCCAGAAAAAAAGAGGTAATTATTCCCCTCTACTTATCACTCATTAGACTCATTATAGAGTACAACGCCCCTTTTGGTATGTACCTCACAAGACATCTCCAACAACTGGAAAGGCCACAGAAATACCTCACAAAGAGGATTACCAGCCTCAAACAGATGCCCTACACTGACCGTCTCAAAAAACTCCAGCTTTACTCCGTTGCATATCGCCTACTCAGAGGTGATCTCTGCCTAACATACAAAGCTATGTCAAACCCAGAGCTGTTGGACATGCTCCACTTAAAGAAATCCCAATCCCTCTGAGCTACACGCTCTAGGGACCTAAATCTTATCACCATAATAAACAGAACATGCTGGAGGGATAGATTCCTGTCCCAGATACTTCCCATACTCTGGAATAAACTACCTATCTATATCAAACAAAGCTTCTCATTAGCACTCTTCAAGAAAAATCTTGATGATTGGATGGGAAATAGGAAATTCACCCCGGGGATCACCTCTGTGGCTCTGCTTGACAGTGGCACAGGAAAATAATTTTCTTGGGTGGCAAAGGCCAAGGTACCTTTTTGGCTGGGCTTGTATAGGCCCCAGGGCCGATAGCCTAGTACCTACCTATGAACCTATGAATTTCAGCAAATGATAGAGGTATGGAATGGAAAACTGAAGGCACATAAATGAAACTTAGTACAGATAAGACAATTGTAATGACAACAAATGGGGGAAATCAGAAGGAGTTGAAAATTAAGATAAAAGGGAAATAGTAGAACAGGTTAACATTTTCAAGTATCTGGGAGGGGGAAGTTGAGCAGAATGCAAGTCTGAACGAGGAAGTCAAAGATGGAATCAGAGGGGATGTGGCCAATTGGTACAGAGTGTCAGGGGTAGTTTGTGATTGAAGAATGCTAAAGAAGATGAAAAGTAAGGTGTACAAACCAGTAGTGCAACCAGTACTATTGTATGGTACAGAAACTTGGTCAGCGAAGGCAGACGAGGAAGCTAGAGCTAATGGAGATGAAGTGCCTGAGATGGGTATCTAAGAGGAGATCTTATTCAGGTATATAAACATTTAGAGACAACGACCTCTGGGAATGTTTGTGGTTATCAAAACATAGTAGAGAATCATCAGACAACCTATGTAAAAGATTCTATAGGAATGAGAAGTGTATTAATTGGCTCTCTGAGAGAGCAGCTGATGCATGGAACAGACTATCAAATTACATTAAAGCAAGTACCAAATTACATTAAAGCAAGTACTAGTTTAGATATTTTTAAGATCAGCCTGGACACTTATTAAGGGAACAAGTGTTTTGGTATTTTGACATACTAGAAGGGCATTAATGGCAGTTCTTGAAATATTTGTATGTATGTATGTATTGGTGGTTGGATGTACATTGTGGGACAGATGAGGAAATGAAAACATCAGAGCAGAACCCCAAGTAACTTTAATTGCAAAGAAGATAAAAGATAACAGATTAAAGTATTTCAGGCAAATGTACAGGAAAGCATAAGACAATCTGATTAAGAAGATTTGGGATGGAGAGGAGGAAGGCAAGAGGAAAAGAGGGCATCATGCAAAGAGATGGATGGATCATGGGAAGACCTGTTACAGTTAAGCATGACTGAAAAAGAAGGTAGGAGAGTGGCATGGAATCGAGAGAGATGGCAACAGTTGATGAAACACCCTGACCCCATGTAAAAAAATGGGAGAAAGGGTTGGTGATGATGATGAAGATGAGCGACTTTAAATCTATGATCTATTTAAACATCTTATTTTGATATTCTCTTAATTCTTATTCATAACTTTCCTTTCTCATTTTAATTTTTCTACCTTGGGCTAACACTCCTTATATTCTATTTTAAATATCTTTGCAATTATACACTTTTAATGTGATTTCAGTATGGAATACAAACACGACAAGCTGTGTAAACGAATGGATTATTTAATCTTAGACCACCTACAATAACACTAATATAGAACAACTCACACTTCCTGGTTGCAGTCTTGAGCAACAAACAGAGCAGAGCACAGTCTCCAGTGCTTCCTTCTTACTGCATCATAAACATTCCCCAAACAAGCACATTTTCATGGTCAATAGAATTTATTATATATTATTTTTTTTTTTATTAAAGCTCGAGAGTCTTCTGTAATACAGTAATTTCCTTTATTTCTTCAGTTAACTTTTCCATTATTCATCTATTACATTTATTTTATCAAATTCATTTCCTAGTAAAGAGATGTCATTCCTTGGAAAATAGATTCCTTCTATTATGACTATATGCCTTCATCATTTAACTAGATGTATCCTCACTTTATCTAATATTCTGTTCAGCAATATCAATATTTCTTTCATTCATAACTTATTTTTGCAACAACTATTATGCCATCTGCATACACATGAAAACTATTATCTTAATCATTTCCTACACAAACCTCTCTTTTTACAACATAACATTAAACTCACATGAAATTCCATTTATAGTCAAATACAAATACTACTTATGGGGCAAGTTTGACACACCTCTTAATGATAGATTTAAACTGTGGACCATACCTAAATCACAATTGTCATATAATTATTCTCATATGCTAATTGTAATAATTTCAAGACTTTGCCTTTTATACCATGCTGTTTAAGAATGTCTCTCAAGCTTACATGTTCCACATTATTAAAAGCTTTATTAACATCCTCTATCATTATATTATCATCTCTCTCCCTTCTTAGTATATCATCCACTATTCCTCTTATCTATAACTAATAATTCCTGACTTTGTTTTCAGTTTAATCAATACACCCCTGAAACCATGACATCCTGAAACACATTTTTCAGACCTTGTCAGCAGTACTTTCATCAGGAACTATGATCTGAATTATTCAAAGTTAAGGGCATCCAGTTTAGAATATCATTTTTATTGTATTTCTTCCATATAAATTAAATAACTCCTTCATGTAACTCCCCTTTTGTAAATATGTAATTTCTCTATTCATTCAATATGTGCAAGAATATCTTCTTTTGCCATACTCCCAGTTTCTTATACATACCTCTAACTTATCCTATGTGTACCTGGATCTGAATATTCTTTAATTCATCCAATATTTCTATCCAGTTCTTCTAATGCTATTTTGTTTTGTGGATTCCTCATTTTTTTTTCTTTTATGAAAACATTTTAAAATTCCACCACTTCCTTATTTTCACTTTTCCTGTAAGGTTTTCTTATATACGCTACAATAATTTGCGAAATTCATTTTGGTTATAGTTTATATTACCTTCCTTATTTCTAATTCTCTTATCAAATGTCTGTTATTCCTCATGGTTTTTGCCACATATGAAGAGAATTAATTTCATTCTCTTCGAGTAATACCACTGCTTATATAATAAACTTTCTATCTTGTCTCTATTTTTATATAATTTGCTTTTTCCTAAAATATTCCTATCATTCCTCACTCTATTTTCCATTTTTTGTGTTAACATGATATATTCTTTTTGTTTCTTTGTACACCTTAAATGCAGCTGTAAATACATTTTTTAGTGTTTTCTTTAAACAGAACCCATGTTCTGTCTAATAAATATATATCATATTTAAATCATCTTTCTATATATCTTAGATTCCCATTAATAAAATGTCTTTCTCAGTGTTTTCCTGTTAATACCTTAACACCTTTCTTTTCTTAATCATATATTTATCTACAAAAATTGCTCTCCACATTTCTGCATTACCTGAAAAAGCTGTTGTTATTATACATCCCTTTACCTATTCTACCCATTCAGCCATAAAAAAAATATATATTTATTTATATTTTTTCTTTTAAATGTAAGCAGACTTTCATTTCCCCTACAACAGTTTTCCCATTTCAATATCTCTTCAGTCTTAAAGGTCTACCCAATCATCATTCTCTTTCCCTTTAACTCACAATACAATTCACTAATGAGCAATATTTTTATATTTACCATCACAAATGTGTAAGAAATTTCCTCAAATAATTGTTCTCTCTCTCTCTCCTTCATTCCTGTATTCATATGCGTTCATGTCATTCAGAACATTTTAATCTCCCATCCTACATCTGCCAATGTTTCCATTCCTACACAATAATCTAACACTTTTATATTTTCCCTGTAAAGAAAGCAGCTGCTGAATACTGCTCTTGGTAGAGCTTCTATAAAATGTAGCTTCTCCATAAGTTGTCTGTCTTGGCAACATTAATTTCAGTAATAAATCAATTGTCCTGCAGCTCCATTATAGCTACACTCAACTTCTTACACCATTCCAATACACAAATTATTCTGACATAAAGTCCTATTCATATTCAGTATAACCAGATTTACATTTTTCTTTTCCCTTTATTTTAAGTTTGGCTAAAGTTATTTTTAGTTTTTGTTTCTTGCATTACATTTTTCCCTTACTGAGTTTATTTTGCACTGTATTTTGTCCTTATCATCTTCTATCTCCTGGTCAGAATGGCCTTATTCTTCTTCAAATAATTCGTACATACTTCCTGTCCCTATTTTAATCTCTTGTATCCCAATTTGTGTTCTATTCTCTACATCCCTTTACATGTTCCCTTCCATACAAAATGTCTACAAACTGTCTCTTGCTTAATTTCCTTTTTCTCCCATTCTTCAAAAGATGCATTTTTTCTACATTACTAATATTCACTTCTACCATTTAAAATTCTTTCTTCATATATCCTGCCATTCTAAACAATCAACCCCCCAAAAATGTCTGTCTTTTTACATCCCTTACATTCAGACTGATAATCATTCATATGTTCTTTTTTCTCCACATTGATTGCATCTGACATGTTTACCTTTATTAATTAAATGTTTTGAATCCACAGAAAAGTAAAATTTTAGGATGACTCACATAGTTGACTCCTAACTCCTACAGCATAAAACATACTAGAACGATGTAGCATCTTTGTCCATTTTCAAAATAGCATCTGCTTCTTAATCACTATTTCAAATATCTTTTATCCATATTTTTTTAATTTTTAATAGATTCATATAAATATTGTAAAGAGTTCTTAATTTCACATACATTAATTTATACGTTCTAAATTGTGAATATATATGTTTTATTTAATATGGTTCTTTGACTAAAACAAAGAAAAACACAGACAAGCAAATAAATAAATATTCATTCCATGGAAAAATATTTTTTCACATAATGAAACAGAATTCACCATCAAAAATCCAGTTCCTAATATGACATTACAAAATGTTTCTTTACCCAACTGCATATAATATCTTATATATTTGGCATTAAAGTCTAATGGCACATTTACCTTTAAGAGGTCTGAGTTCAACCTCCTTATAATTCTATAGTTGCATGCTTTGTATGTACAGTTCTTAGAGATTTACACGGTTCAGATCTGCATTACAGAGGACCAGGTAACTTGAATAAGGATGACAGAAGTATGAGTATATTAAAAATAATTCAGATAATGTTATTTCTCAAGTAAATAAAGGGGGTAGTGTGGTAAATTTGGACTGTAGTTACTATCACAATGAAGCACTTAAAAAAATAAATGAAAAGAGGTTTAATATGAAGATATCTGTAGAACAGAGTGTGTGTATGTACCTTTAAGAAGCATTTCCAGATGTAAGCATGTGCATATAAATAGTGAGTTCTCTCAAAATGGCAACAGTGGCATTTTGAGAGAACAGCCAAAGTAACATGTATGAGTGTGGTAGTCAGTCTGTTTATAAGTTTATTTAAGTTTAAGTTACAAAGCCTCATTCCTGACATGTTTGTGTGTAATAAAGCTGCTTGAACTGAACCCACAGATGTTTGTATGTTTTATCCTGACCAGACAAGTGACATGGTGTCAAAATTAGGATTAAGAGAGCAACTTCTTCAAGACATGAGGTGCAGATTTGAAGGTGAAGGCAGATTAAGCTAATTGAGTGAAAAGGAGCTCAGAGAAACAAAAAAGGCCAGAAACAAACTTAAGGTAACAAAGATCTTGCACAAATGTTTTATTTGGCGCAGAAAATGAAACGGGGCATTTGTAAGCCACAAAACACATTATTAATCAAATAAGTAGGACGAAACGTATTATTAATAAACAAAAGCCACAAAACACATTATTAATTAAACAAAATGCTCGAAACTATGATATTTGATAAAACTAGTAGAGATATTCATATGGGGCTCAGAATTACCTCTGGTTTGCCTAACGAGCATGGTTAAAGTAAAACAAGGTCAAGAAAAGTATAGTGTACATGATAAGAGATTAAAAAGGCATAATGGGTAGAATAAAATGGCAAATTAAACTTAAACATCAAGGCAACTGCCTGTGTTTTAGTAAAAGACCATGTTTGGGTGCAAACAACTATTTTGCATTGACTGAAGCCTTTCAAAGCATAACTAGAGTTGTTCGAAGTATCTCGGACTGTGCAAAGTGTTTGCAGAGTGTGTGTTTTATTATGGTATCATTATTTCAAAGAGTTTGCTGTATGCAAAGTACAGTTATATTGCAAAGTGCAGTTAAAGTACAGCCATTTAGAAAATTGTTTTGTGCTGTGTACATTTATTCACAGAGTGCTGCCATTTCAGAGTGTTCTTGCACTGTACAGAGTTACAGTATTTTGCAAAGTACCACCATTTTGAAAGGTTCTTGTGCTGTATACAGTTTATTTGCAAAGTACATTCATCTCAAAGTATTTCTTACTCTGAGATTTTTCTGCTGTGTACAGTTTATTAGCAAAGTACAGTCATTTCAAAGTATTTCTTATACTGATAAGGAGTGGTTTCACAAAGTAGAGTGATTTCAAAGTGTTTTTGTGCTACAGAGATTTATTTGGCACAGTGCAGTTATTTCAAAGGGTTTGTTGTGCTATTGGGCATAATTACAAGTTCTGGCATAAAGTTCTGACATATATATTTATGTGTCTATGTTCGTATATAATTCCAAGCACCTTCACTACTGTGATGATATGGCAGTGGCATTTTGCAGACCTAGCCCACTTGTGTTTGATCATAAAATAGCAGAGAATTGGAGTGTATTTGAGCAAGAATATGATATTTTCATACAAACAGCTTTTTCTGACAAAGATGCACATACAAGGGCATTCATTTTGCTTAACTTAGCTGGGTCAGAGTCTATTGAAAGAGAGCGTTCATTTGTGTATGGACCAGCAGTATATGCAGGAGAGGGGGAAAACTGCCATATTGTGGTACTGGCTGAATCAAGAGAGGACCCTGAGTGCTTGACATATAAATTTAGAGGAATGTGCAACCCCTGGACAAATGTTACATTGTAGAGGCACTTATTTTATATAAGAGACCAAAAGCCATGTGAAACTTTTGCAGCTTATATCACTGAATTGAGAAATAAGGCCAAAACGTGCAGATTTGGTGACTTGAAAGATGAGTTAATAAAGGACAGGCTTGTGTGTGGTAATAGTGCTGCAGTGAGAAAGATTTTGCTTTGTGGCAGTGATTTAATGTTAAGCAAAGCCATAAGGATTTGTCAAATTCATGAGTTTCAGAAAGGCACACAAGTATACTTGCAAGTGATAAGAGCATGGTTTCAATAGCCTTTAGAGCAACTGCAGACAGCATGCAGCACATGGTAAACAGAAAAGGGCCTAAGCACATGCCAGCTGCAACTCCTGTGGGTCTAACTGGGAAACTCCATAGCTTTCTAATAAGTTCCAATACTAGCTCAGCAAAAAGGGCATGCTCAGTACAGTATAAGGGGAAGTCAGCAAAACCCAAGTCAAATCTTATTGTTAACTGTCATAATTGCGGTGCTAATGATATGTCTAAAAGAAAAAAGTGCTTAACATTTGGTCAGCATTGCCACAAATGTAAAAAATGGAATCACGTTCAAATGTTTTGTAAATCAAGCAAGCTTCCGTTATTAAGAAAGGTCACTCAAAAAAGCACGTTGATCATGTAGAAAGCTGCAACCCTACTTTCTATGTAGATGCTGTATCAGTGGAAGGTGAAAAGGTTAATGCGGTAGATTTATTGGCAAAGAACAAAGTATTTTGTACCATTCTGATTAATGGCAAACCCACAGATCTCAAAGTGGACACTGGTTCAAAGTGTAATGTAATGTCAGCAGAAACATTTACTAAAGTGAGGGCTGGTGAGCAACTTAATTTGACTAGCTGTGCGAAGCTTGTTGCGTATGGTGATGAAGAGATTAAAACCAAAGGCTCAGTAGTCCTTTCAGGCTATTCGGCTGGGAACAGTCACAGCTTACAATTTTATGTAGTCAGAAGACCTGTGCAGTCATTATTAGGTCTCAGCAACAGTTTGAGAATTAAACTGCTTTCTTTTACCAAAGAAGTACATCATGTAAGCACATGTCCCAGTTCTAGTTTCAGTGATGGTATTTTTTCAGGGTATGCTGATGTCTTCGTTGACAAGATAGGCAAACATCCAGTTGTGTACTTGATGAAAGTAGACCCAGAGGTCAGTCCAGTGGTCCGACCAACAA
This sequence comes from Protopterus annectens, assembly GCF_019279795.1. Classification (NCBI taxonomy): domain Eukaryota; kingdom Metazoa; phylum Chordata; order Ceratodontiformes; family Protopteridae; genus Protopterus; species Protopterus annectens. Next base: position 469,125,124 of record NC_056751.1, read on the forward strand.
GGAGAGTTCCAATAGCTATGCAGGACAAAGTCAAGGTCCAGTTAGACAAAATGGTGCAGCAAGGTGTAATTTGTCCAGTCACAGAGCCAACTGAGTGGGTTTCTTCTATGGTAGCTACTCATAAGAAAAATTCAGATGGAATCAAAATATGCATTGACCCAAGAGACTTGAAAAAGGCATTAAAAAGACCTCATTATCATCCTATGCATAAAGTCGAGGAGATTACTGCCCTCATGCCAAATGCCACTGTTTTTTCTGTCTTAGATTCAAAGAGTTCATTTTAGCAGGTAATGCTTGATCACAAATCTTCACTACTGACTGCATTCAGTACTCCATTTGGTAGATACAGATTCCCTGGGATGCCTTTTGGAATAAATTCTGCCAAACATGTCTTTCAGTGTGCAATGGAGCAGGTATTTTCAGGCTATCTGTGTGTAATAATAGTTGGTGATTTACTCATTGGAGGCGATCGTGAAGTAAAGCATAACAGAAACCTCAGGAAAGTTTTGGACAGAGCGCGTGAAGTGAATTTAAATCTCAATCCTCTGAAATGCAAATTATGACTACCAGATGTTACTTATGTAAGTCATTTATTTACCAGTACAGGCCTATGACCAGACCTTTCTAAACACGCAGCCATTCTTGAGATGCCATATCTTGACATTGTCCAGGCCCTACAGAGTTTTCTTATTATGGTTAACAATTTGGACAAATTTATCCCTGACTTTAGTGAGTTATCAGCACCTTTAAGAGGGCTGACATGCAGAAATGTTGCATGATCATGGTTAGAACAACACCAGAGAGAATTTGATAACCTCAAAAAGCAAATTGCCAAACCAGCTACATTGACATACTATGATGTCCACAAACCAGTAGTTCTTTCCTGTGATGCTTCAAAGTTCAGTCTTGGTGCAGTTATTCTTCAACAGGGCAGACCTGTTGCCTATGCATTTAGAACTTTTACCGAAACTGAAATACAGTATGCTGAAATTGAGAAGGAACTTTTGGTAATTGTGTTTGCATGTTCGAAGCTCCATGATTATATTTATGGCCGAGCTATCCAGATAGAAACTGACCATCAACCTCTAGTCACTATTTTAAAGAAGCCTATGCATTCAGCTCCAGGAAGACTACAAAGAATGATGCTCAAATTGTAAGAGTATAATTTCATAGTAGTCTAAATAAAAGGCAAACTTCTTTTTCTGGTTAATACCTTATCCGGATCACCCAGAAATTACACAGAACAGCTTGATGCAGAGAATTTTGACTTTGATGTCATGGAAGTTCATAATTTTTCTACCATGAGACTTGATGAGCTAAGAAATCCCACAAGGACTGATCAAATTTTGCAATAAGCTCAACCACTTCATCAGTGTAGGATGACTGTCAAAGCAATCCTGTGTACTGCCAGAAGTACAACCTTATTTTCCATGCAGAGATGAGATACTGATGGAAGATGGTATAATTTTCAAAGGTCCAAAAGTTATTGTTCCTACTTCCTTACAACATGAATACATTCAGATTTTGCATCATGGGCACTCAGGTTCCAATTCTACCAAAAGAAGGATGAGAGGACTAGTATTTCGTCCTTCACTATAGAAAGACATTGATAAAATGCTTTCTTCTTGTTCAGTGTGCAACAGTACTAAGCCATATTTGCAAAAAAGAGTAATTTCATCTAAGCCAAATTCCTGAAATATCTTGGTCAACAGTAGCCACTAACATATTTGAGTGGAACAGTCAACATTACTTAGTGTTGGTAGACTCTTATTCAAACTGTTTTGAGATCGATTTGCTACCTAACCTAACATTCAGTGTTGTTATTACTAAGATGATACAGCATTTCTCAATCCATGGTAGTCAACACAAAGTTATTTCTGACAATGGTACTCAGTTTACCAGTCAATTCTTTTAGAGATTTGCAAAAGAGTGGAGCTTTATCCATCTTACTTCTTCTTTTGGCTTTTTCCCGGTTAGGGGTCACCACAGCGGATCACCTGTCCGCTCATGATTGGCAGTGGAGTTTTTACAGTGTCGAGTTGCCAGCCTGGCGCCCAACCTTCCACAGAAGGCACACTCATGCCTAGGGCCAATTTAGAGTGCCCAATCCACCTAAAGCATGTCTTTGGGATGTGGGAGGAAACAGGAGCACCCGGGGGAAACCCACGCGACCACAGGAAGGACATGCAGACTCAGCACAGAAGACACCCCAGCCAAGGATCAAACCAGAGAACCTCTTGCTGTGAGGTGGTAACGCTAACCGCTGCACCACTGCGGCCCACTTTATCCATGTAACTAGTAGTCTTGAATACCCAGAGTCAAACCGTCTTGCTGAATGTGCAGTTCAGAGTGCAAAGCAATTACTAGAGTGGTCAAAATGTGACAATACCGATATCTTCTTGAATTTACTTAATCTCAGAAATATACACTGTGACAACCTACTTGGCTTGCCTGTTCAGAGATTTCTATCTAGGCAAACATGAACAACCTTGTCTATTAGTTCTAGGCTGTTGGTGCCTTATGCTAAAAACAACAGAGCAATCAAAGCCCAACTTTTTAAGAAGCGTTCTTCTCAGAAGTTTAGCTATGATAAAATGAGCAGATTTCTTCGTCTGTTAAAAGAAGGAGAAACAGTGAGGATGCAAATCGCAAAAGGCTTTGATTGAATTGGTCAAGTGAGAGGTATATGTGCCAAGCCAAGATCTTACTTAGTGGAATCTGAGAGTATAGTATACAGGAGAAACCGCAGGCATCTTCTTCCTGTATCAGAAGTGATATCACAGCATTATACCTGCAATACAGACACTGGAGCTCAGAGCAACCCTGACAATGCTCACACTGAAGAACATGTATTAGTATCCATTCCTTTTTGTGATGATGTCCCAGTTGTCCAAAAAGTTGAACATTCCTTGAAGACAGTCCCCATTAATAGATCCAATTCTGACTTTAATGTTATAAGATCAAGTCATATTTCTAGACCTAGTGTAAAATACACAGCAACCTGGATATGATTGCTTTATATGTGTCTAATTTTGTATGACTGCATGTCAAAGAATTAGTTCTGTATAACTGTATGTCAAAAGATAATTTCTGTAAATTGTATGTCATTGAATACTGTCATTTAGTATATGATCTATTTCTCAAAGAGGGCGGATGTAGAACAGAGTGTGTGTGTGTGTACCTTTAAGAAGCATTTCCAGATGTAGGCACATACATATCAATAGTGAGCAAATGAAGGCAGCAGTGCCATTTTGAGAGAAGAGCTAGAATGTTAACATGTATGAGTGTGGTAGTCAGTCAGTTTATAAGTTTATTTAAGTTTACATTACAAAGCCTCATTCCTGATGTTTGTGTGTAATAAAGCTGCCTTAACTGAACCTACGAATGTTCATCTGTTTTATCCTGACCAGCTGAGAGACAGTATCCCTGGGCCCTGCTTATAAATTTAAAAAGGAGATTGACTTTTAGAACTTACCATGCACAGAAGGTATCATTTTTAAACATATATTAATAGAATTTAGTTTGAAAGATCCAAGGTTTCATTACATCTATTTTCTCCCTAAGATGTATAAACATTTGAAAGCTCCACCTGGACAATCAATTGTTTCAGGCATAGGTTCTTTAATAGAACCATTATCAGCATTCATAACACATTTTTAAAGCCTTTATTACCTTTAGTTAGTGCAAGACTGGAAGATACTATTGAATTTTTGCAAATAATTGACAAGAATCAGCAGAGTTTTCGGAAGTATTCCATCCACCTCACAAAAATGTCCCCTTTTAAGTCTTGAGTTTGTCAAGTTTTGATGGTAATGGGATGGACAGTTTCCAGTATTCCTTTTCTTTAGTCTCTGTACAGTTTGTCAAAACCCTTTGGAAGCCATTCAAATGTTATTTTCCATGCTCAACCAACCCCTTCCTATACCCAGGAATCCTCCTCAGTGAATGTTGCCGCAGCTTCCTCCATTGATCAGTACCTGTATTATAGTATGGAGATCCATCAGTTAGCATTGAATGTAACACCTCTTTAACTCAGTGTCTTCCTTCTGCTGATGTTTATGAGCAGGTCCTAGGGTAACTACCTTGATAATCACTGACCACTTTCCGTCACCTACTCTTAATATTGTTCCATTCAGATTCCACTTACATGATCTTACCCAGCACAGAGGAGCTCTTCTAGAAGTGGAAACATCCTGCACAGAAGGCTCTACTAGGTGTTTCCACCTTCACTACATGCTTGGGTATCTGGTTCTGCCTAGTTGTGCCCAACACCTGTTTTGACCAACTTACTGCAATAGAGATCATTTGACAGCTCAGCAGCATTCAAGCCATAAGTGTCTAAAACATGGATTTGACTGTGAATCATATGTTCAACCTACCCATTCAGATGTGGGCACCTCAAACTAAATGTGAGGTGCTTGAACTCCCTTTTTTACCTAAAGCCTTAGGATCTTGACAAAGGTATTGTGGACTATTGTCAGATATATCATTTTCTGGTATACCACATCTAACAGAATCTGTTTCATTATACTAATCACACTGTTTACAATAATACTCTTGAGATGAAAGGTGAGTTTTTAATGCAGTATATCAGCTCCAGCTTTAAGCAGGATAATGCTGGAATTTCATTTGGGCTTAACTCCTTCTTCTAGTCTTTATTCCTGTACATGCCACACACATTATAATTTTGCACCATTTCCTCTGTTTGTAGGGTAATACCAGGCCAATATAAAATGTTTCTGACTCTCTGTTTACATTTTCCCATACCTAGAAGATATCCATGCAGTTTTACCAACATGTTGTTCCTTAAATGAGTGGAACTAATGACTTTTTCATTTTTTGAACAAAAATCCCTTTACATATATGAACTCATCTCTTAGTGTGATATATGACTAAAATACTGGGCAAATATCATTTATGTTGTCTAGCTATCCTGTCATAATGATTTCCTGTAATAGTTATATCAGTTTTAAAATTCCTGCACTGTTATGGTTACTGACTTCTGATTAACAAAAACAATTTTAAGTCTTCTGAAAAACATTTTCTAACATATGCACTATTTAAGTTTATTTGCAATATGTATCAGCTTTTGTGCTCTGTACAGTATCACCACGTCATACTACAGAATTGTTAACATCCTCTGCAACCTAACCAGTGCCTTGCAAAGGGATTTTTTGACAACATACAGTGCAGGCTTATAGCTTAACTGTAGTATGATGAGTTTCCCAATTAAATAGTCATAAAGCACTTGACATCCAGATCCTATCGTGAGCATTTCCTATATTGTCTATGCATACCTTCCTAATTTGTGCATCTGCCCTGTTGAGATGCATAGGTCTGCCTTCCTTCAGTAACAATGGCCCAGCCCTCTCAAGCTTGCCTCCACTTGTACTGTAATTAGTACTGCTACATTAAACTGTAGCTACAGTTACATCTCCCCAAATTAAAAAGCAGTTCTCCTTTGAAACTGTAGCAAGCATCGTGCTACAAATGTTACAAGCTACGTGTTACAGTTAAGTCATCCACACTTTGACACTGACACAGTGAGTGACTCATCTCTTCAGCCATGACTGCAGTGCTGGAGCTGTACTTCCACCTCTTGAGCACCTGCTGAGTGTGCCCCTATCCCAACTTGCACCCTGGGTAGCTGCTCCTTTTGGCCTACCTTAGTTATGGCTCTGATGCTACATCATAGTGCTTTAACAATGGTGCAGCAATTTCTACCTTCTTTACCATTTCAAGGTTTTAATACAATTATGTAAGCAGTTCCATCCATACCACATGATGGTCTAGCAGCTTTCTTGGAGGTACTGTTTTCTCTAGAAAACATGATAGGAACTTTATTTAGGGCAGCTAGAATGGTGAGTACAGAAGAAGATTTTCAGGCAGAATGTGAGAACCTGAGGGGGATGTCTTGAGAAGAGGATAACCTGACTCCTTGATCATGCAACTAGTACACAAAGTTCAAAACAAAATAACTATAGGAATATAAAAACCTGTTTTTAATCAAGGTAACAGCCAGACCACAATATTTGACATGCCATTAAGTGGTAAGTTAAGTAGGCAAGATAGGTTCCACATTATGTACAGTTTCATAACTCCTTACAGTTTGAATGCATGGGATCTTAAAAATGTAATTTACAAAAACTGGAACCTGTTAAAGGGTGATACATCTATTGTACATAAACTTATAACTTTATCACAACTTATTTTCAAGAATGGTAGGAACATGAAAAACATGTTGGAAAAACAAAGTGCAAGATTGCCTAAAAACCCAGGCATGTTCAGATGTGGCATGTATAACTATTGTAAACACATGGAAATAGGTCAATCATTCCATATAAGGGACATAAAGTACCATACAATGAAAAAATGAGTGTCAATCTAAAATGATAGTCTATCGAGCTCAACGTCAGCAATGTTGAGTATTTTATATAGGCAAAACTGACTGAAAACTAAAAAAGCGAATGTACGAACATCTTTACAGCATAAGTAGGGAAAAACAAGAAAAAGCACTAGCTAGGCACACTCTAGAACATACAGAACATAGGTTCAAGTTCAGGGTCATTGACCCAAGTTATAGTGGATAATAGGGGTGGGCCAGACTACCTTATTTTAGAGAGACTCGAACTCCTTTGGCAGTTATGCATAAATGCATGCCAATATCAAGGGTTGAGTGAAATATGTTAAATTTTATGTGTTTTAAAGTTAAAAAGTTTGAGTAGATAATTTATGTTTCTACATATTTTTTTTATAAAATTATGCTTTTACAATATGACTTATATGCATTTAACAAACATTTTGTTTGAATTATATTGGATGTTATATAAGAAAGGAAAGGGTACAAAAGGGTTAACTTAACATGTGAGTAGGGAAGGTAGTTGTAATTGGTTCAGTGAGAACACATGAATGTTAAACATGTTTTAAAGACTGTAAAATGGTGTAGTATTTTATCTGAAGAAGTTCTAGCAACTAGCAGGATGAAAATCGCTTAATAAAAATACAACTTTTTTACTATTCCGTGGATAAATTTAGTGGATTTTGTATTATTGTTACTGCTGTGTGGACTTAGTCCTTGAACCTCATAGCTGTTCTGTTTCAATAGATGATAGGAACTTCAGCAGATATTGTTTCTTCTGCAAGAAGTGCATAAACAGGGTTCATCAGTAAGTGTTTGCATGTTCATTATGGCATGCACTTTCAGTATTTGTCTGTAACACATTTGCAGTAAATAAGTGATCCGTGTACCTCAAGGGTCTACAGCAATCTGCCATTTGAATTTAACAAGTTTCAAGTTTTATGAACTTATTCTCTCCTTCAGTCTGATTAATCTACTCTCATGCTGTTGTTGTGTAGATCTCCAGACTGAAATGTCCTCTATAATCATCACAATACTATCCATAGGTTCATAGGTTCATAGGGCTCTACTAGACTATTGGCCTGAAGGCCCTTAGAAGCCTAGCCAAGAGTTTCACCCATGTTACCACTAAGTCAGCACCTGTTTCTCCTGTTGTTTCCATCCAGTCATCCAGGTTCCTCTTAAAGAGGGCTAGTGAGGTACTCTGCTAGACATGGAGATGGAGTCTATTCCACAGATGGAGGAGTTTTTCGGACACAAATCTATCCCACCAACAAGCTCTATTAATATCAGACCAGCTCGAGGCCTTGTGTGCAGGTTGTGCGCGTGTAGTTTGACTTAAGGATATGCAGCAGCTCCATCAAGGCTGAGTCTGAGATGGTCTTGTATGCCAGATACAGGTCACCTGTGAGCAGCCTGTACAAGAATGAGTAGAGGGACAGGGCTTTAGCCTATTTGTATCGGATAAGTGTTTCAGATTCTGGATTTTCCTGGTCAGTAACCTCTGTGGTCTCTCCAGCTGCTGCGCTTGCTTGGCAAGGTACATGCCAAAGGGGGCATTGCATTCGTGAATGGGTCTGATAAGGGAGGAATACAGGGATGTTATGACCTCCTTGTTCCTGGATGAAATACCATTACTTATGAGGTGGGCCATGTAGAAAGCCTTCCATACAATGGAGGCAATGTGGTGGTCAAAAGTCAGGTTGCTATCAACCTGTGTGTCCATGTCCCTCACTACTGACTGCATGCTTAGTACATTGTTATTAATGTGATGATTAGTGAGGGCACCATTTTCCCCAAAGCGGATAATGATGCATTTCTTGGCATTCAGTTTGAGGCCATGCTATAGTGCCCAACTTTCAGTCATCTGAAAACTTGGTCAGATACAGACCACTGGTTTTAGCTTACACTTCAGAAAAGTACATCCCAAACAGTAGAGGCCCCAAGACCTATTTTGGGGGTATGCTGCTCATTGCAGGTCTACTTCTAGAGGTGGCTTCCCCTGTTTTGATGAGTTCTGTCAGTGAGCCAGTTAGATACCCATTTGGTACCATATGGGTTATGCCTAGCTGGTAAAGTTTATCTATTATGCCTGAGTGGGGAATAGTGTCAAAAGTTTTGTCTAGGTCAAGGTAGGCAGTATGCCCTGTCTTCCTCTCATCCATTGCTTTGGTGACTGTTTTGAAGAAGTTAACCAAATTTAACAGGCATTATCTCACTTTGGCAAAACCAAACTGTGTGAGGTCAAGTGTTTGGAGGTTGCCAATGCCCTGGTTTATAAGGTCCATGATAATGCATTCCATGGCCTTGCAGATCAGGCTAGTTAGGCTGATAGGCCTATAATTGCCTGGGTCGATGGATGCCCCACCTTTGTGTAGAGGGATGACAGTGGCTGTCCTCCATTCAGCTGGGTTGAAGCCAGTGCTCAGGTTTTGGTTGACTAGGGTGTCTAATGGTGTTGAGACCTCTTGCCTGAGTTTATGTAGAATGTAGCCAAGGATGTTGCCATGTCCCATGGAGGCTGTAATTTTTACCTTTGAGAGGACATTAAATACCTGCTCTCTGGTTATGAGGAGAGGGGGGCAGGTGTTGGGGATGTCTTGGTTTACTGATGGGGTGGAGGGGGGCAGGTGCTGGGAATGTCTTGGTTTACTGATGGGGGCAGAGGGGTAAAGATTTAACTGAACCTGTCTACCAGCAAGTTGGCTATTTTTATGGCATTTGTGTATGTGGTGTTCTTTCTTTACTCAAGAAATTTTTATTTTAAACATATAATATATAGAATATTTGTTTACATTCTAAGTAAGAAACTAATAATTAGTTAACTATGTACAATATTTACATTTAGCCTGACATAAATAGACTTAAGATAGTAACAAAATTATAAATTAGATAATAATCATGACACTGAGAATATATATATTATCAATAGACTGATTCCAGTTATACAGTTTCAATCAATGACAAAACCTTCTTCCATGGATTATTAACTAATGGCTTAGGATACGTTCTTAGTTCTTTGATTTTACTCTCCATTAATGCTATCATCTTCAGTAGAGATAGGAAGTCCTCTATGTGAGGTACTGTGTTAGAATTCCATTTCCTAGTTATACATTTCCTTGCTATTGCTAGCAATGTCCATAGTAAATATGTTTGTTTTATTCATAGGAGGACCTTAATTTATATTCAATAAAATTAAAGCTTTAGTCATGACAAATGAATCTGTAAATATTGCTTGTTAAAAATTATTAATATCTTTCCAATATTTTTTAATATCCATACAGCCATAAAAAATATGAGCCCAACCTGCTTTAGATGACCTCTGGCATCTCCAACATAATCCATTTCTGAAAGATAGCCTTTTTGAAATTTTATCAGGGGTTAGGAAGGATCTATGCAGAAATTTCCAATTAAATATTGGCCAATGTTGAGAATAAAGTGTTAGCTTAACTGATAGTAACATGTTTGATTTATTTTCAGATGGTAAATAAATCGTATTCCTTTAGTAATGTATTGTCAATCATTTGTTTTAGGGACTGTTATATAATTTTTTATTATGTTGTACAATTATATTTCTTTATTCATATTAACATTATTGTATATTATTCCAAACAGCCCTTTTATAAATTTAGGAGTATTCTTAAATGATGAAGTATTTGTTATTCTGCATAAATCCTTAGAATATGATAATAGATTTGTAGAAGTAGCCAGTCCTGAGAAGTTAATCTAAATTTTGATAATAGATATTGTCCATCTTGTTGATTTTTTTATGCAATGTTGTCTAACTTATCAGGAAAATCCTTTGTAATGCATAAAGGTATAAAATATGTGAACCAAAGCTTTGTCTATATTCATATTAACAAATTTTCTGAAAGCATCAAAAAGATGATTATATTTAATTTAGTAAGTTTTGTTGTGCTATATTGTAAGTTTAAACTCAGAGATCTTATTATCTTTATCCTTAATTAATGATTTTTTTGACAATTTGTTTTTGTTTTTATTATGATTGAATGCATCAGTTTCCAATTAGATGTGTGATTAGGATTTATCCAGTCTATCACCGTTATGAGTATGGAAGCTCTTATATAAGATTCACTATCCGGGAAATTTAGCCCTCCTTGATCCCATTGTCTTATATGATGCGAGAAAGCAATTCTATTTCTTTTAGGGTACTATAGAAATCTTAACAATAATGAATTAATTTCTTTATAAAGTGTTTCTCAGGTAATAACAAGGCAGCTTATGCTACATACAGAATTTTAGGAAGTAGTACCATTTTTATCAATTGTAATCTGTCTTTGAATTATATAAATATATTATTCCATTTATTCACCATATTTTTGATTGAGTCAACAACCTTTTTATTGTTGACATTTAATATCTCTTTTATATTTTCGCACAGAAATATCCCCAAATAGTTTAGGGTGGATACTTGTTCACCGATTATGTGATTCCTATCTATTTAAATTTGTTGTTTTTTTTTATTCAATAACAACGATTTTGATTTATTAAAATTAAGACCAGATATCTTGTGAAACTTCTCTATTAATAAATCTACTTCAACTAATACTTCTTTTGAGTTGGATAAAGTAAGAAGCACATCATCTGCAAAAAGTTTTATTTTTTAACTATATTGAGCATAAATGTCCATACCTTTTATTTTTGGGTTACTGCATATTGAAATAGTGAGTATCTCTATAGCTAGTGCAAATAATATAGGTGACATGGGGCAACCTTGCTTGGTACCTCTAGTAATCTGTATTGCTTTGAAGGTAAAATATCCTATTTTAACATAAGTTAAAATGTTTTCATAAATTTTCTTAAGAGAGAAGGAAATCAAATATATTCAGAATTTTAGTTAGATAATCCCAACTTAAAGAATCAAAAGCTTTTTCTATGTCCAGTCCAATTATCAGAGTTTCTTGATTTTCTCTGTTTAAATAATCAATTAATGTCAATATCATTTTAATGTTGTCATGTGTGTGTCTATTATGAATAAATCCAGACTGCGCATTGTTGATTATTTTAGATAATGGGACTTTCATTCTATTTACCATAATTGACATGAATATTTTATAATCGTTATTCAGCAAAGATATTACCCTATAAGATCTACAATAACTAGGATTTCTATTTTCCTTTAAAATAGGGGTGATTAAAGAATACCTCCAGGAGGGAGGAACTATTGCATGTTTTTGAATTTCAAGTAAGGTTTCATATAATAGTGAAGTTATAGTGGTGAGGAACAGTTTATATAACTCTGTTATTATACCATCTATCCATGGGGCCTTACCAAGTTTCTTTTCTTTAATCCCAGCCACAATTTCCTTAAGTATAACAGGTTTTTGCAGTTCTATTTTTCATTCTTGAGGAATTTGTTTGATATTAAGAAGTATAGGTTCTAAATCACTATGATCAATTATAATATTTTCACTTTTATAATGTTCTGTATAATGATATTTAAAAGCATCCAATATATCACCTACTTCCAAAACTTTATTTCCTTTCCCCTCATATAGGAGGTTAACAATGGTATTAGACTTGGATTGCATTTTAATTTTCATGGATAAATTATGTAAATGCTTTGGAGAGGTAGTTTAAGAGTTTATGTTTAATCTTTCCATGGCTAAATTAGTTTTATGGGTTAATATTTCATTATATCTTTTGTTTAAAGAATCTAATTTTTTTGTTGTTTTCAATCAAATTAAAATCCTTTTTTGGATTTGAATAATAAGAGTTGATTGTGTAATTCCTCTAGTTCTGATTCCCATTCTTTAATTTTATTTTTATACCAAGTGTTTTGCCATAAATATAGGCTTTTAGTGAGTCCCAAACCATTATTATAGTTACTTTTGGTTTGTAATTAATATCTAGGAAAAATTGTAGTTCCGTGATTAACCATTGCTTGAACTCTTTAATTTTCATAATACATGCAGGGATCCTGGAGATGTAGGTTAGAGGTCTGAAGTCCATTTGAATCTTTAGGACAAGTGAGTTATGATTTGAGAGAGGGCAGGGGATAATTGAGAATAATAATATTTCTGAATAAAGATCTTGGGAAACATACATTTTATCTATTCTTGTTTGCATACTGAACCTATAGTCTTGGTGAAAAAATAATAATGAATTAATTCCTTTAGAGCTATAAGTATCTACTAAATTAAAGGTCTCAGTCCATTTTTTTCAATAGTTTTGCAGTGGATGTTAAACATGGGGATTCCTTGTTTGAGGTTTCAGAAGTATCAGTGATACAATTAAAATCCCCACTTATTATTATATTACCTTTAGAAATGTTTCTAATATCTAAATGTTTCTTGACTGTTCCCACCCCTATACCAGGGAACCAGTATATGTTTACTAGTGTCCACATTCTCTTATTAAATTTCAGTATAACAATAGCTATAAGTCCATCATTATCCACATGTTTGTATATAATTTCAGGACTTAAAACATTCTTTTTCCATAAGATTGCTGCCCCCTTTGTCTTTGATTTATAAGATGAATGGGTTAGAATTATATAACCACTAGGGTTCCAAACAAAGTTATCATTTATTTTAAAATGCGTTTCTTGTAAAAGTATTACTTGGGCTCTATTTAATTTTTAGGTATTTTATTAGATTGGATCTCTTATTTGGATTATTTAAACCATTAGTATTCAAAGACAACAAAGTTAGGTCCATGTTAGATTATTTTAATAGATAGGTTTATTGTTATTGATCTCAATATATAGGTCTCCTCATCTAATTTTAATTCTATAGTAATTTTCAAAGTATCATCTATCTTAGTCAAACTTACTTCTTCCAAGAATACATGTATAAAAAAGATTGTCAGGCTTATTAAAAGTAAAAAAATAATTTAAATAATAACATTTTTACTGATATTAAACTGATGTAGTCGCTAATCGCTAAGAAACTCAACCATTATGATCAAAGGAATACAACATGTGTTTCTGAATTATATTAAGTATTAAATTTAGTGTAGCATATGATGCTTTCCATTTCTGTACATATTAAACATATATAGTCTGGGTTTCCCATAAGAAGATGTAAGTACATTCATAAATTAGCTTATATGAATAAGGATTCATTAACCTTGTTATTGTGAATCAAAATACCTCAGAAATAGTATATGTATAATAACTTCCTCAGAATCAAAAAAGAGCTCCAATACAGGAGTTAACCTCCTTAACCAATTCACTACAAAAAATGTTAGGGATGAGTTAGTAAATCTAAGAAATATGTTTTGTGCCGGAGGCTATCCAGTGAGTGTGGTGGATGGTATTATTAAGGAAGTATATAAATAGTGTGTGCGGTAAATACTAGCCACTTTTAGGTAATGGTTTAAATTGTAAAATAGACTCCACTGAAACACCACAATATGAGAAAGCTTACATTATTCTTGGCTGCACAGTTCTGCCACAAGGGTGCAGGGGGCTTCTTAATGTAAGAGGGTTGGTTTTAATGCTCCAGTGATACCAAACCTATGCTATAAAATGCAGAAGTACTTCTCTAAAGTGCAGAGAACATACAGCTTAAATAAAGCAATAATCCAGTAGAATACTTACAGCAAGAGTGTAGACAAATCTTCCTAATGTGAAATAAGTGGTGTGGAACCCAAGTGCTTAAACCAGAACTAAGACACTTTCAGAATAAAAGACAGCATAATCCTTTAACCAGCAATTCCCAGCTTACAATGGTGTAGGCTATCCTCCCTTGCCACAAGAGGCTACACCACAACCCCCCCCAAATGTAACTGGTTTGGAGGCCAAGTACTTAAACCATAACCAAGAGACTTAGAGCAACAGCCATAACAAACATTCAACCAGCAATTCCCAGCTCAGAAGGGCAGAGGCTGTCCTCTCCTCCCACCAGAGTGTAGACTACAAACCTTCTTAATTAAAGACAACTGGCCTGAAGCCCAAGTGCTTAAACCAAAAGTAATAGGCTTAGAATAACAGTTACAATGCAATACAATACCAGACAGATGCCAGTGACATGTCTTTTAATCTACCCATATACATCCTGTCATGGTTAGTAGGTGCTGTGTTATCTTGATGAGAAAGCCCTGTAGTCTGTCCAGCTGCTGGATGTGTCTGGTGAGGTACCTGCAAAAGAGAGCACTATACTGTATTACTGTTCTAATGATTTTGACTACAGTGCTGTCATACAATCCTGATATCTGAATATGATGGCATGTCTTATAATGTGCACCATACTCATGTAATGGAAAACATTAAAGAGAAAGGTTATAAAATAATGACACTAATTGCAGTTCCTGACTTCACAACTCTTACAGTAGAATACACTAGAAAGTACTGTCATGAGGGTATTTTCCATTGTACCATTTGGGAGGGCAACTATAACTGACAGGTACAATTATCAGTTCAACAACACAAATGCAGATATACTAGGCACTATACACTTTGTGCATCAGACACAAAGCCTTTGTATCCCTGAATCCAAAAGAAAGAACAGTGATATGGCACAGTTATCATCACTTGCACAGGGGCTGGGTGGGGGCAGGATGCCTGAAAGGGAAGCAAGGCAGGGTGTGTGTGTGTGTGTGTGTGTGTGTGTGTGTGTGTGTGTGTGTGTGTGTGTGTGTGTGTGTGTGTGTGTGTGTCTGTAGGGGTCCTCCATGTGAAAATGATGTGTGAGAGTCTGCATAAACATAGCCAAGCTCAGTGCTAACTATATGTATTAGTATGTTAGACAGGTATGAGGCATGCATGGTACAGGTGGCAGTTCAACATTGTCACCTCTGACAACAGGAACTGGCTCTATCAGGAATTGCACTAGCACCTCCACACCTGAGGTCAGATGGAGTACTGCTACCTGACTGTGACCAATTTCTGATGGATGTGCCTTCAGGGGAATGCCCAGGACCACAGTCTTATGGCATGCCATGTCTGGGTTTGGACAGCACACTCCCTGATGGACTTGCAGAAGTAAAGCCACTACTACTGCATGATTGAAAATGGCCATGTTGGCTCTCAGCAGATGTTGTGGCTTGGCTGACCCATTCCCATGAGGATGCCATTCCCCTCACAGCAGATGTTCCATGATAGAAACTGCTTGTTCCATGACAGACATCCCTCAGTCCATCACAGACACCCCTTGTTCCAATGTGCCATTCATCCAATCCAGGGAATCTGTGACAGAGTGGAGGCAGTCACCCATGTCAGATTTTGCCACATTCACAAGCCTGAGCATTTGTCTGTAGCACCTTTCTGAATGTTCCTGTGCCTCCATGATGGCCCTAAACATACATTGAGTGACACAAGAAGAGACACCTGCAGCAGGTGGAGGAGGGACAGCACACCCCCTCCGAGCATCCCTATCAACCCTCCTGCGTAGCATGTCACCAACACTTTGACTCAACAGGCAGGGGGCAACTGGATGTCAATCTCTGTGTCAGGTTCAACCTGTGCACCCCTGACTGTGCCTCAGTTTCATCACCATCATCAGCAATGTCTGATGAGACACTGGCATCAGGGGGCACAGACCCCAAACTCCCACTGTCATCATCACCTTTGATAAAAAGGGAGAAACACAGGTATTCATTAATACCTGCACTATTATGGTACAATATATGCTAAACAACTAACCGTGCTACCAGTATTGTAGACAGTACAGCAATACACACAACAGGCTTAAAATGACACATTACATTTCTAGAAATTGAACTGCAATACTGAAATAACTTGATTTGGCTTACCACCTTCAGGAGGCCTACATTGCTGGATTCCTGACAGTTCTGAAATAAGTTAAGCAAGAGGTAAAGCCAACATCATCACATTTAACAGTAAGACAGGAGGTATTACAGCTACTCCTCTCAATCAGCATGATGTGTTACTTTAACAAGAATGTGGCTGACAACTCCAAACTGAGCTTATCACTGTACTAATATTCAATCCCCATCCCCCCAAAAACACAAGTGACAAATAATTAACTTTTATATTATATTATATTGTATTGAACTGGTCATATAACAAAGCCTACCTGGAAGCTCTTCCTGGGACTGAGAAGGAGTTGCAGCCACATCAATGACACATTGTGTGCCACTCTGCTGTGAGTTGTCCTGTGTCAGAAAATTCACCAGGAATTCCTCCTTGGAGTTGACAGGTGGTTCTGTTGCAGGCCCACCCCCAGTTATCCTCTGATTTTAGGCAACAACAGCATATCAGTGGCCCTGTGGTGCACCTGCTCATAAGTACAGCCATGGCCGCCAACAGCATTTATGTTAGCAATGATTTGCTGCCATATCCTCAGCCTCTCTTGCATATTGGGATGACCCCTTCCAAGAAGCACCATGCTGATGTAGCATACTCACTATTATTGTGTTTTCTGCCTCACTGAAGGGGGGCCTGTGCCTCAATGACAATTTTGGTCCTAAAACACAACAGAATGATAATACACATAACTGTCACATAACTATAAAGTAACTTGTTACCAGATAAACAGCTTCTCTTAGAAGCTCTTACCAACAACTCCTTGACAAACATAAACCCAACAAAAACATTGGTAAACTACTTTACAATTACAATGTGACGTTAGCCTGGAACAAACTTCCTAACTCTATTGAAAACATCTCAAATACAAATCAGTTCAAATCAGTTCAAAAAGCAACTCAAACTTTTTCTCTTAATCTCATGGATCTGCCCTTGCCAGGAGCCTGCATGAACCCTCCCATCTCTCTTGGCTTTTTCTCTCTTCCTTTAACTCACTTCTCTTCCTCTCTAACAACTGTATGGCTACTTTTCTTTGAATCTGCCTTTCTCACAATTTTAGGTAGCTATACTCATGTGGTAGTGTGATTACTATGTATCCACTACAACTAAAAACAATGTAATTATGTATGTAGTTCATCTATTTTGGTAGGTATTGACACTCTTATAATCCACTAACTCCAATCTGCTTTTATATTGTACATTCCATGTCTCATCTGTATATACATAATGTGTATATCTGAAATGTGTATATCTGAAATTGCCAGTTTCTGTTAAATTGATCTCATTCTATTTGTTTATTGTAACTGTATTTTGCTTAACTTTTTGTGGATATTTCATGTTTTACTTTTTTTTTTATTATATTGTATAACTTAAAATAAAATTTTCTATATTCTATGAATATTTGTATGTAATTTCCTGGAGCTTTTCTCCTCGGGTCTCCACTGAAAATGAGCTTCTAGCTCAGTTGGACCAACCAGGTTAACAAATGTAAAACAAAATAAATAAATAAATAAATAAATAAAACAGTTAAGGTAGGCAGTTAGTAACACCCACTGGAAAAACATAACACATATGACATATGCAAAATACTAACAACAAGCAGGATGCAAAACAAGTAGAGTAGTAAGGGGAACATATCCTTGTATGTGCCATAGCAGTAACCCAACTCTGCCACCTCCCCAAAAGAACAGTCCATTCTTGTTTGTGACATAACAGTAACTTCTCTTTGCTTCCCCCACTCACTAAAGAACAGGCACATGAACCAGTTTGCTAATAAAACACATTTGAAATGCTAAGCATGCATTCAGAGGACCTCTCCCTGAAACCTTTGTGCATATGCATCACACAGTTTACTATTTTCATGTATTGTCTATGATTTGTACCTTTGAAGTGGCTTGACAAACATGGCCATGCCATCAGTACACTTCTAACTAATGCATACAGATAACAGTGTAAAAGGCGTTGCTTCACCTTATTCATTAATATATTCTAGCATATGCGTTATGTAGGTAAAAAATGACAGCATGCCTGCTGTACTTCAATATTCCTCTGTAAAATAGCTTGGGAAGTATATTGCTTTGCTGAACATGTAGCAAGTATCCTCACCATCAGTTTGGCTAGCTACAAATTTGCCTTTTTGTAGTAGAGTAGATTATTAATGGACTGCATCTATCTAGGCTTGTTTCAGAGATGCTAATTACAGCATAAGCAGCTGAATTGAAAGCTAATCAACCAGTCTGGTGGAGCTATTCAAGAAGTTATAAAGTAACCATTTAGACGCCATGCTGGTTTTTCCTGTGGATTTCAAAAGTAGAGGAGTACAGACACAGAAAGTCTACACAGACAGAATGTTTTGAGCTGCTGCTACTGTATAACTCCATTTGTATGTGCTACAGGCTGCAGGCAATGCTGCTGCTGCCAATAGGCCAAGGCCGAGACAGAGAAGTGTTTTCAGGCCACAATTAACTTATCACAACATACATAACATAGACATTGTAGAGTGCTACAGGGTGGACAGAGACACAATACAGGAACCCTGCAACATCTTCAGGCCTCAACTCAGCCACAGCCTTTACCTTCCCATGTATTGGATGTATATTGCTTGCATCACAATCAACCCTGAAATGTATTGTTTGCATCACAGTCAGCCCTGAACTAACACTGTATCAACATCTGCATTTGCAATGTAAGTTCTGAACATGCATTGTATTG
Organism: Protopterus annectens; assembly: GCF_019279795.1. NCBI lineage: Eukaryota > Metazoa > Chordata > Ceratodontiformes > Protopteridae > Protopterus > Protopterus annectens. The sequence goes on from NC_056751.1 coordinate 469,143,924, forward strand.
TATAATATTATGACATGTCCTTGTATTTCATCCCTTGATATAGTAAGCAACTACATGGTGAGAGATTTGTACAGAAATTAATGTCACATGTAACAGAAGAGACTTATTTGACTTGTATGTGGCCATTAGCAAGTAGTAGGCCTCAGGCTTCAAATATTCACATATTGATACCTCCCCAAAGTAATGATGATCACTGCATGCCCTCAGTTTACCACCATGTGTTTGAAATGGGAAGTCATAACAGAGAAGTTCGAAAGTAATGTGACACATATCAGTTTCCGGCTTCACCACCCTAAGAAAATTAAACTGACAGGATGCAAAATGAGGACAGTAACAAGAGCAACATAGCCTTCTTTGTGCCATAACAGAAGCTCAACCTGACTCCACCACCATTGAAAGAAAATTATACCCTTGCATGTTCCATGAGAGGAACCCACCTTTGCTCCCCACCCAAAAAACAGCAGAGTATGCTTGTCTGTGGCATCCAGCCTTCCATTAATTTGATGGCAATTGCATATCATATTGTCCCCAGTGAATATTCTCACATATTTTAAGATAAATGGTATAGAGTGGCTTATACACTGCATGTCTTTGAGTACTGTTCAGGTAACTGATGAATGATCAAGAAGCACAAAAAGGTAGGAAGCAGATGCATATCTGCAAGGAATAATCATAGCAGGTTGTGTGATCACTAAGTGCACTACAATCAAATACATTACATATAATACATTTACAAATAACAGGTCATGCCTTGATATCAGTATACATTCAGTTGCACTTGTTTGTGTGAGGAATTATGTCATGTATTTGCTACAAAGGTGTTTGTGGAATAAAGATGGATAATCCTCCCCTCCTGTTTTTTGACAGTGCATTCCAGTGGGAGTTGGGATCCTGACCTATGTAGCCACATTTTCTGTGTACTAACGGTTTATATTCTGTATGTCATAGATTGATTTTCCACATTTTAACTATTTCTCCATATTTTATACTTTTTTTTTGTTTGTTTTTGAGGCCACAGTTTGAGCGCTGCATTGCTTAGCAGTTTGGGGTAGACAGGAAAGTGGTGAAATAGGGAGCAAGCAGGGGAATGCACAAAGTGAAACAAGGCAGAAATGTGCACAAAGGATTTAGGAAAGAACCATAACTATCCATTTATTCCAGAATAAAACATACAGATTTTGCTGAATTTGGACTGTCCCCTCCAGAGAGAGGGGTGACCACAACACAATCTGTTGTATAGAGAATTGTACAGAGAATTTGAAAGAATCATGTGTGTTATGAAGACGTGTACAAAATGGAGAGCTACATATGGGATGATTTTGCCCCTGGCAATCTAAATGCCGCACTCTTCATCACAATTTTTTTTGTGGGACAGGTGTTTTCTTTTTGAGAGAGAGAGGAGTGCTAGGGAAGGGCTGTAGAAATGTCTGGATCAGGTAAGTTGGACAAGACAAACAAAACAAGAGAGAGGGATGCTGAAGGACACAAAAGGTGGGTGAACACCATGGCTGGGGAGATGGTGGGAAATCTTGGTCCCATGAACATTGAGGCAGTTGACAGTGAGGCTGTAGTCCTCACCCAGTGGAGTGTCATCACTATCACCTCACTGCACTGCTGGCTGCAGTGTTCAATGTCTGTGCCTCCTATGGGTGCTCTTTATGAGGATGGAAAGCAGGCACTCCATCTGGCGTAGGCATGTGCCAACAGTGAGGCACACAATCTTATGCACCATCCCTGGCAGTTCATCACATGTAATAAATTCACCTACTCCACTACTGCTCCCAGAGGGAGCCACAGACCTATTCTCTGGGGCAGAATTACCTGAGGGCTGGGCAGTGCAGGGATGGCAGAGGGGGTGCTACCAAGTTCTGCACCAGATGTGCTGTGCAGCAGTACTGAAGCTGGTGGTATGGAGGCAGGTGGATCCTGTAGGACAGTTCTACCCTGCTGTTCCATGGGAAAAACAAAACAATAGAAAAAATCACATACACACACAGACACACACACACACGCACACACACACACATACACACACACACACAATTCAATTATACTGAATACAGATTACAGAAGGTCATTTGTGCCACTGGTATAGAGGTATGAAGTTACAGGAAAACCTAGTATGTTGTATATTTGTGAAGTGTGGTTGCTGAACACACAACTGATGACTATGCTAAAATACTGTACTGTTCTTTTGTCCTACAGACTACTTCATGCATACTTTCCTTTTACAGTTTAGACATGCATGCCCACTGTTATTTGAGAATATGGCACCATTGTTTTGTGCTACAGACTAAGGAATGGATAGTTTCTTTTACAGCTGGGATATGCATGCTTAAATTGATACAACTCTATTAAATACCAACTAAGCGGTCCTTAACTTTTAATGCTACCAAATTACTATACAAATTATTATTATTATTAAAACACTATTTAGACTGCGGTGGTGGTGCTGCGATAGCATTGCCGCCTCACACTTAGACGTTGCCCGTTCGATTCTCAGTCAGAGTGTGGTGACATGCATGAACGTGCATTCCTTCATTGAAGGTTGTGCATTAGGCCCGGCAAGCCAGCACTTAAAACTTTACTGCCAATCATTAGCGGACCGGAGTTCCACTGTGGCAACCCCTAATCGGGAAAAGCCAAAAGACACAAATTAAAACACTATTTAGACAGTATTGTTCAGATGCATATGTACCACATGCTTCTCGCATCCGTGTTAGACACATGGCATGGGATTGAACATTCGAGGCTCACACCTCGACAGCTGTGGAAAAACTGAACAGAACAGAACACCATTATGAATACTAGTCTTAATTACATTTAGCTTTTGACTCTTACAATTACTCACTGAAATTATTACTTACAAATCTGTGGGGTGTCCTTTGCCCAACATTCCTCGATCCAAAGGTCAAGGGAATCCTGCTTCCTCCTCTGGAGGTCATCAAAACGATGTCTGTATTACTCACCTATGTGGGGGATACCTATCACACTAGTTAAGGCTGTGAGAACCTATTCCGGGCTTCATATTTGTATTCTGAGCCAGAATAGTTCCGCTGCAGCAACCTGAACCCATGCTCTCTAATTAGGAGTTCAACAAAAATCTTGGACTCCTGGACACCTCAGTACTGTGCCCAAAATTGCACACACTCTCCAGTAACTCCATACATGCTTGCCATAGTTCAAGCTTAATGTATAGGTAGATTCATAGGTTCATAGGTAGGTACTAGGCTATCGGTCCTGGGGCCTATACAAGCCCAGCCAAAAAGGTACCCTAGCTTTTGCCACCCAAGAAAATTATTTTCCTGTGCCACTGTCGAGCAGAGCCACAGATGTGATCCCCGGGGTGAATTTCCTATTTCCCATCCAATCATCAAGATTTTTTTTGAAGAGTGCTAATGAGGAGCTTTGTTTGATATAGATAGGTAGTTTATTCTAGAGTATGGGACATCTCTGGGACAGGAATCTATCCCTCCAGCATGTTCTGTTTATTGTGGTGACAAGGTTTAGGTCCCTAGAGCATGTAGCTCAGAGGGATTGGGATTTCTTTAAGTGGAGCATGTCCAGCAGCTCTGGGTTTGACATAGCTTTTTATGTTAGGCAAAGATCACCTCTGAGTAGGCGATATGCGATGGAGTAAAGCTGGAGTTTTTTGAGACGGTCTGCATAGGGTATCTGTTTGAGACCAGTAATCCTCTTTGTGAAGTATTTCTGCAGCCTTTCCAGTTGTTGTAGATGTCTTGTGAGGTACATACCAAAAGGGGCGTTGTACTCTATAATGGGTCTAATGAGTGATGAGTAGATGGGAACAATGACCTCTTTTTTTCTGGATGAGAAACCTTTTATGATCAGGTGTGCCATGTAGAAGGATTTCCTGACTACTGTGGCGATGTGATTATCAAAGGAGAGACTACTGTCCACCTGTGTCCCAAGGTCTCTTATCACACTTTCAGTGTTAAGTATACTACTGCCTATGTTGTAGTTCATGGGTAAAGAGTTTTTACCAAAGGGGATGACAATGCACTTTTTAGCATTGAGCTTGAGGCCATGGCTTTGACACCAGGCATTTGTCTCAGTGAGGCCCTTTTGTAGGATGTCTACATCATTAGGAATTTCAATTATGGCTCCTAGTTTGCAGTCATCTGTGAACTTCATTAGCCAAAGACCCTCTGTGTTAGCCTGTACTTCAGAGAAGTAGATACCAAACAGGAGAGGACCCAGGACTGAACCCTGTGGTACTCCACTTGTCACTGGTCTGAAGTCGGATTTGGTATCTGCTACTTTCACAGTGTGGGTTCTGTCAGTGAGCCAGTTGGCAACCCATCTTGTGACATAGGGATTTATACCTAGTTTAGTGAGTTTATCTATAATTCCAGAGTGGGGGATGGTGTTGAAAGCCTTGGCAAGATCTAGATAGGCTGTGTGAACCACCTTACCCTTGTCTACGGTTTTGGTGACTGCTTAAAAGAAGTCTATCAGGTTTAGGAGACATGATCTGCCTTTTACAAACCCAAACTGGGTGGGATCCAGAGTTTGGAGATTACCAATGTCTTTGTTTATAAGTTCCATGATGATACGTTCCATGGCCTTGCAGACCAGGCTCATCAGGCTAATGGGGCGGTAGTTCCCGGTGGCTCTGTGGTGGCTCCCCCCTTGTGGAGTGGGATAACCATTGCTGTGCGCCATTCAGCAGGCACAAAGCCTGATGTGTGGCTATGATTGAACATGGTACTTAGGTGGGGTGCCAGTTCGTTCTGTAGTTCATGTAGAACGCAGCCTGGGATGTTGTCTGGTCCCATGGATGCTGTGTTCTTGGCTTTAGAGAGTGTGTTTTTTACCTGTGCAGCTGTGATTACAGGAACTTTGCATTCTTCCAGTATAGAGATGGGCTCTTTAGGGGGTGACAGGGGGTAAAGTTAGCACTGAAGCTATCTGCCAGGATGTTGGCAATATCAGTTGGGTCTGTATATTTAGTGCCATTGTGCTGTAACTTAGAGCAGATCTGAGTGTTGCCATTGAGATTCTTGACATAGCTATAGAATGCTTTGTGGTTGTCTTTAGAATCAGTGACAATTTTGTTTTCGTAACTAGCTTTGACAGATTTTATCAGGGATCGCAGCTTCTTACTGAGGCTGACCAGGGAGCTCCTCCACTCATGGGATTTTACTCTCTTTTGCAAGAGTTTCTTCATTCTGTTGTACAGTTTGTTTATGGCAGGGGACCACCAGATTGGCTTCCTTTTTTTGGAGGATAGCATCTTGGCTCTGTTTGTGATAGCACTATCCATGCACTCATGTAAGTGCTTATAAAGTGCAATTGTGTAGGATTCAGTAGTCGTAACTGTATTGTCCATCTGCATGGGTGTCATGAAGTTCATCACTTCTGTCTTAAGAAGCATGAAGTTGGCTTTGGAGAAATTTTTTACCATGGTTTTCTTAATGGGGGGTGGAGGCAGGATCTGGATTTCTAGGGTAATTAGCTTATGGTCGGATCGGACCAATGAGGCATTGACTTCAGGTGTGGAACACCGGTGACTCATATTGGTAATGACTAGATCTAGGATATTGTTGCCCCTGGTGGGGGTGTGGATAAGTTGATCCAGGGCATTGGAGTTTATGAATTCCAGAAAGCGTTGAGCGAAGGAGTTGGTACATGAGTAGTTTTCCCAGTTAATGGTGGAGTAGTTGAAATTGCCCATTATTAGGGTGTTTGGTTGAACCCTAATATTTTCCAGTACATCAAGAAAAGAGGAGTAGGAATCCTGGGGCATGGTGGGTGATCTGTAGCAACCTACAGTTTGGATTGCAGTTTTGCCCAGAGTTAGTTGCACTTGGATAACCTCGGCTGCATTATGCTGAGCAACTAGCCTGGAGGTGTGGATATCCTTAATGAATATGGACACACCTCCACCTTTGGTGTTCCGGTCCAGGTTACATGGCCGAAAAGTGTGCTATGAGTTATAGCCTGGAAGTGCAGGGGTGCTCTCTGGAGCCTTGAACCAGGTCTCAGTCACTGCACAGATATCGATGTTCTCCATTTTAAGGAGTGTCTTGAGCGAGTGCATTTTGAGATTTAGACTTCTAGAATTGAGTAGCATCACCCTCAGTTTTTGCTTGCCTGTTCCTGTTACGGTGGTGAATTTGTCATTTGAACCTTGCCTAAAAAAGGCACTATAGGGGCAGCAAGAACCTTAGCCAGTATCTGGAATCCAAGGGGTGACAGGTGCAGGCCAGCTCTGGCAAAGCATCGTGGTCTGTCGACCATGTCATCCCAGGCAGACAGATACTGGATCCCTTTAGACTGGCACCAGAAGCTTAGCCAATTGTTTAAGTCAATCATTTTGTCCTTGTACTGCGGCATCATTCTGGGTGATGGCAGAATGCTACTCAGGGCTAGGGTCATACCTGCCTGGGCTACAAGATCGGAGAGCTCTTCCATGTCTCTAATGAGCATTTCCTGCCAAACTGCAGTTTGTATGCAGTTGTTTTCCCTCTATTGCACATCTCACACTTACTAAGAGTGCACAGATTTTGGACTTGCAACATTTGAAAATGTTGTGCATCACTTACCATCACCCAAACCTGGTAGGTCAGGGTGCGCAATGCCAGGTACTGTGTTTGCGAGATGATAAGCAATGTACAACAGTGACTAGCAATGCAGTTTCTAGCTTTTTATGTATGCAGGCAATTGTGTAAATGGGCTAGTCAAATTTATCATATATACAGTTCTCCTACACTTGCAGCTATTACACAAAAGTTAAAAAAACAGTTGTGTATGTTGCACTTCATTGCTATAATCTGCAATCTCACAACAGTAAAACAAAACTTTCACACCCATACTAGAACCATATACCTTCTGAACTCCACACATATGCATAACACCTGCTGCCATGGGATTAGTGAGATATGTGCTACCTTAGTAGTTATTGTAAGGTTCTCGCTGTTAATCACAGCGCAATGCCTCATACCGTGTTTGCTTGATGCACAATATTATTAATTGAATGCATCTGGTTTATATTTATGACTGTCTGGGTCCTGTCTACAACCTGGATGGTCCATTCCTTCAGTTTGTGTGCTGCTGAGCTTCACACAAACCAGGTAAGCACAGCTAAACATGTTTATGCCAGGCTGGTCATCGCACAAAAACTAGCAAAAAAAAAAAAAAAAAACAGAGAGAAATTAAAGCACAAAAGGGAGACTGTCCACAGCTTTGCAGACTGTCCAGATATTTGCATCATATATTGGCCTGTTCCTTGTAAAATGGGTGGTTCACTGTAAAATCACTGAAGATTGCAGTCAGTATATAATGACATACATTTCTGTTCCATACTTCATATCCGTCAGGAAATTCATGCTTGTCCTTTTCCTCTCATTAGTTTAGTGTTGAGTGGAGTAATCCACATTCTGTATACAAGTTTTGTGGCCAGTAACAATGGGGCAAACTGCAAAACCTTGCCTATGTGAGCTGCAATTCATTAATACTGATGGTGCAAGACTGCTCAATGCTGTACAATGCGCATTATTGCTTACATGAATACAATCTGTGTAGGATCTGCGCAGAACCTACATGGAGTTTATTGAATCCTGGGGAGCAACATTTTTGTGAGGTGTTTTAAAAATAAATGTTGTACTTGGCAAAAGAGTGCAGCCTTATAAATACTACAAGGAGATAAAAGGCATATAGATGAGTTATTCCTTTAAGAAGTATTCTTTCCTTAGTTCAGTTTTATAAGAAAAAGAGTCATGCTTAAGAAAGTAGAAAAGAAAAAATGCACTGTTGACCGAAAGACTATGTTTGAAATTAAATAAATGCATTTACATAGCTTTACTATATCAGATGCTATTTCTTTAAGGTGAAATGACCTGCTTTCTCACAGACCGAGAACAAATACATAGCAAAGCCTCAGCCTGGGAGAATATTGTTTCACTTTATTCAGCCACTTGTCATCTCAGGGTAGCATTCTTCTTCTGTACTCTGTTTTCTAAATGAGCCCTTCAATTTAAAAGCAATTTTCTTTATTTTATTTTTAATGAGCTTTATGTAGGATAAAAACAGCTCAGCTCTGTGGTCACAGAAATGTGTTAATTTTTCACTCCAGCAGTCTGTGTTCAAGGAGCTCGTGTTGCAATATTGCTTCAAAGTTTTTTTTTAATTCTTTTCAGTTCAACAATTTAAATATGACAAGGAGAGTAAAACTGTTAACTGCCAAAGGATGGCAAAAACATGAATCTTAAAAAAAATCTTGCTACAAAAAGAGGGAGATTTCAGTACGTGTTGAGTTATAGGTGGTGTGCTGATTTTAATGATGACTAACAGTATGTGGCCTTAGAACTTTTCATCATCAATGTCAAGAATTGTGAAACATTCAAGAGCCAGAATTAAAAGTGTTACAGAAACCTTTAGATGCAGATATAAGAGACAGAACTTGAGAGAAAAAAGTGAAAAGAATATACTTTCATAAATTTCTGTGCACTGTTTAAAGAGACAGTATCCGAATGGTTGCACAGAAAGTAGCAGGATATTATTCTTTCCCATCTCACAGGTACAGCTTCTAATGCTTAGTAAAAATACAAGATTCATGTACTGGAATTGCTGCAGAATAAGGTGAACATTTAGCAAAAGTCAGTATTCCACAAATAATGCTATTGTGGCAGGCAGTGAAGAAAGAGGGCTACATATCAAATATCTGATACTGGCAGATTCTACAGTCACATATCCAGAAGCATAGAACCAGAATAATGATAAGATGTTTTTGCTTGGTAGCTTTGTAATACAGAAGCTTGCATCACTCACTGCAGTACCAACAAGCTGCATTCAAACAGCAGCTTAAGCATATCATTGCAGCTGCAAGTCAGGAGGTGTTGGTAGCAGGCCAGGACATGTGGAATGAAGTGGTTGGTTACAAGTGACTCTTGAAGAAGGACAGGGGTATGGAATCCCAGTACAATACAGGCCTCAGCAAAGCAAGGTGCAGCATGTGACAGTGATGTGAATGTGTGTATGTGGTAGACAAAATTCAGCTTAGCTAACACTGAATGCTGTTGTCCAAACTCAGAAGCAGTGCAGACATTAGACATTTAGGGAGAAATCCCCAGCAGTCATATATGACAGACAACTGTCAAATAACTGTTATCACTACCTGGAAAAATATCTTGGTTCTTGGTTAGGTATTCCTCCCTCCAGAAAGAAGAGAGCCCCCAGGTGATTTAAATTGTGTCATAAATTAGGATATAGAAAATAAATCAGTCACTTGAGGACAAGTAGGGCTAGATGTTCAGGTTGACTGGGGGAAATATGACCCTGGTATTCACCAAGTTAAATGCTTCATGAGCTACCTTTCTTATGTACAAATATGTCAGTGACTTTCTCTGTTCCTTTATTTTTCAGTCTTTTACACTTCTTATGACAAAATCCTTATAATAACCTACTATACTTCTATTTAACTGCACCCATTGCTGAGTATGTTGCTGCAAAATATGTTTATTTCATAATTAACTGCTTTATTCATTTTCACTTTGTATGTAATCATCCTAATGTTACCCGAGTATTCTATATGTTGTATAAACATTGTACTTGTGGAGTTTTGTAGGTAATGCCAAATATTACCTGAGTATTCTGTATGCTGTATATGTATTACTTTCTTGTGGTGCTTTTCTCTCCAGGCCTGTGCTGAAAAGGGGCTTATTTCTCCAGTTGGACTTTTCCGGTAAACAAGTGGATAGATAGATAGATAGATAGATAGATAGATAGATAGATAGATAGATAGATAGACAGATAGATAGATAAATAATCATATCCCAACCCGATCACAAATAAAAATAAACCAGTCATTGTAGACACAAAACTTATTGGCAAACAAAAAGAAAACATATAAAAAAACTGTCATTTTCATTCATTTTAGCATTTGCATATTGAATTATTTGAGGGTCTTCTCCCTGTGAGAAGTAAAGCAATTCTTTGACAAAGTTATAGCTATCATTTTAATGTTATTCAAGTACCAAATCAGGGTATATTTGACTAAATAGAAAGAAGAACTGATAAAAGAAGAAAATAAAAGTACTGTCACAAAAAATACATTTATTACATGGCAGAAAAGAGTTAGGCAGCTCACCTTGGTATTAGAATGTAAGCAATTTACTGTTCTTTTTCAGGCC
>NC_056751.1:469159077-469169077 GCF_019279795.1 Protopterus annectens
CAGGGGTTCATTAACTAGCTCCCAAACTGGTCAGAAAATATCCTGTCCAAGTTCTTGGCTATACATGAGAAGAAATTATGCCTGCAGTATGGAGGAGAGTGATGGTTAGGGACATTTGGTATGGGGACATTAATACTCTCCATCTCTACCATGGGCAATTGGGCAATTGGCTGATGCAGCATAAGAAAGTAAAAATGCATGTAGTAACCTACCTAGTAAAGTGTCATAATGGTTTCAGTGCTTCAGGCTGAATATCATCACACCCAATGGATCCATTATCACTGACAGAAAGCATTAGTGTTAGGATAGTTCAGTGTTATGTTTTCATATCCATTATCATTGAGACTAAATATACATATATATATATATATATATATATATATATATATATATATATATATATTTAGTTGAAAAAAAATCACTGCACTTAGTAGACATTTTCCTATCTACACACATAGTTATCATTTTCCAAGGATGATAATTACAGTCCTCAAATTTTCCAAAAGAACTCCTGTATTTGCAGATGGAGTTACACAGTTCATGCATTTCAGTGCTGATGAATGAAAATTTTACAGTGAGTGTGAAAAAAATTGTCATGTAGACTTTCTGCTGATAAGATGTCTTCCACAAAGATGTAACACTACCTGGAGCTCTGTTTATCTCCATCTAGCAACCTAGGGTATCCATACTATCCTTTACCCTGACAGACAATGATGTTTACCTTTGACCCACAACTAGCCCTAATATGGCCCTTCCTCATGCCACCAAGCTTAATATTTCTGGTGCATCATTCCCTACTAGGTAGACACTTATCCCCAGCACATTTTTCATCCTGCCATTGATGAGACTGCCTTGCCTATCCACCCACCTCTCCTCAAGGCAGTGTCTGAGTCCTAGGCCTCCCTCCATATAGTTTGTCAGAGTCTGGAGCTACAGCATTCTTCTGCTATGCTTGTCAGAGTCTGTCATCCATTGTATGTATATCAAAAGTTGTTGCATTCATAGCTAATGCTTCTTCCAAATCCTATATGTTTTAGCAGTAACATCTTTTACCCCAAAGATATGTAGATGATCAGAACCTGTAAGTACTCCCAAGTGTCATGGCAAATATCACTACCCCACCTTAAGTGGTGCATCATAGATGATTCCCTACATTACACCAGAATCTTACACTACTAACTTTGTTGGTAGGTTCAGCATTTCAGATCCCTTACTCCTGGCAAGTGTGCTTTGCAGTTACCTAACTAGACAGATGGATACACAGATAGATAGATAGATAGATAGATAGATAGATAGATAGATAGATAGATAGATAGATAGATAGATAGACAGGTAGACAGAAGGATAAATATAGTATAAAAATGAGGATGTTTCTTTGGCACATTTATTTGAATAAAAATATTTCACATACTTTAGTAGAAACTGTGAGGAACGGATAATGTCAGTAACTATGTATGAAACATGTCTAAGTTAGTAAAAATATTATAATTTTTTTCTGAAAACCCATGTAAATTGACATATTGCAACACAGAGTTGTTCTAGTGGCATGTCTTAATTTTCCCCATTCTGAGAAGGTAGTTATTTACAGTACAAATAACCTCTTCATTAACAAAGAAGTTATGTGACTGAAAAAATGCTTTTAGTTTCTATTAGAGAAATCAAATCTTGAATCATTGCACAACTTAATAAATAAAAAGATGCTCAGATGAGATAAGAAGTAAATATTGCCCCCCCCCACCCAATTTCTTATTATCATAGAAGTAAACATTATCTCAGATGATACAATCTTAAATGAAAAGTTTGCCCCGGTCATTATCCTGTTAATGAAACACTTTGCTACCTAAGTGTTTAGAAAATTGCTACCTGTTCTTCTTCTGCTCTCTAATTTTCTCAGTTTAAGACAAGAAAAGAGAGCCTTCAGTGCATTACTAGCAATTCCCCTGTTTAAAATGTTATTCTGTGTGCATTCATAGAACAAACAAGTTTGTTACTTAAAAGTGGCCACTACTATATATGTCTCTGTACTTCCAGGTAAAGTGTGAACATTAGGGAGGGGTGGAAAAAGGAACATTCTCTGCAGGATTTAGGAGCTTTGAAGAGCACTCATTCTTATTTTTTTTGAATTAGGCTGTTAGAACAGCATTAACAGTTTTGCACTTTTCTAATTCTGCTGAAATGACTGGGTTGGAACACTACCTAATGGTGAAGCATATTCTCTGAACCTTGTCACAGATATGAAACTGTAATGTTTTAATTTTTCTGTTATATAAGAATGAAACTATACTAGTGATGCAGTATGCATGCATACATAAGTAACTTAGTACAAATAAAGGGTTTATGCTACCGGAAATTTCTTCATAATACAGTTATTAAAGAAGAATACCTGACATTTATTGTGATTTTAGGCGTTATTCAGAAATTCTCTTAACCTCAAACTGATTAACAAAACAGACCTTAAATGTTTCCTTGTAAAAATGTATGACTATCTGTGCCCCCTGGGAATCTACAAATGCTGCAGTCTTCATCATGTACCTCCATTATCACATGTTCATACCTGAAGCAAGTCTCTGCTTCCTTTAGAAAAAATACATACATTCCAATGTAAGGTTTACAAAGCTGGACACATCTTTAATAAAAATAACAGTATGACATTTTTTTAATTCTTGAAGTCTTAAAATACAATAGCAAAACAAAAGAAAGAACTCTTGAGTGGATCAACATAAAATAGAATTATGCATTTGACTTTTATGATTTTAAGATTTAATTGAAAAAGTCTTGCCCACTAACAAAGACCCACAACAGTAAATAAAGGCAAATGCTGCTTAATAATTAGATATGTATATTAAACAAACAGCTGAGTATAAAATGGTTTAAAGTACTTTTTTAAAATGCATTTAAGAAATGTTAGCTTTTAGACAAACTTTCCAAAATCTTTATTGAGGCATAATGAAAAACAACTGTTTCACAATGCAAATTTGTACATGACATTCATACACTCATATCAAATAACACTTTTCTGACTATAAGACTGGTATTTTAATAATGGTTTTAAGTAAGCATTACCATTCTGAGGCTTACAGACTTCCTCACTGGCAACCAACATTGAGAGCATTTGTAATGGCCTAACCCTGAGCAGACAGATTTGTGAAACACATCATGGTGGAGGTCACTTGGTGAGCCTAACCCCCATATCACCACACCACATATTTGCATAATTTCCCCTCCTACAATGGACTCTGGCAATGCACATCCAGCTCACCCAAGGTTGAGCATCAATATCCTTCCCTGGTAGCTCCATCAGGATATGAGCTAGTAATTGAACTCAGATTGTTTGGCTTTTAATAAGGTATTTATCCTTCTGCATCACCACAGCTGGCTAATTCACTGTAATAAGATAAGAGTAGTGCATTCTTATAATGACTTCAATATTATAATTAACTGATATTTTACTACATAATTTCTTGCAATGAGAAACCGGCATACAATAATTTTAAATTTTAGATTTCAGATAGATAAACGCTGTACTTTTTAATAAAAAATATATGAAGCTATAGTGTAATAAGCAGGTAACATACTATTTTTTCAAAAATCATTCAGATTGGACCATTAACAATTTGAATATTAAATACAACTCATTTCAGAAAACAATATTAAACGTTTCTAATAGTTACATTTTACTATTTCCACTGCATAGTTTCTGACTCCGTGCCAAATGTCTATAACTAAGACTATAAACCTGTGATATTTTTAATGCCATAACATTTAGTACTGAATCATATAAGGCACAGTAGAAGTTGTACTGCATAAGTTGTAGTAGACAATGGGTCTCTTATGCTCTTTCCTTCTGTACACTGGCAATAAGAGTTATAGCACTTAACATAGCCTGCATTTGTGTGCAGTACCCTGTCACATTCTTAAAGGAAGTTCTTTCTTCTTTTTCTTCCTAGGTTTCCCTTGCTATGCCTAGCAAGCCACACAAACATCTACCATACTCTAGCTTAAAGGGAATACATTCTTTGGAGGCTTGGGGTACTTTCTGTTAACAAAGACAACATTTGGCAGTAGCTAGTCCCAATTGTTTCCATGCTGTTCTATGGTTTTATGAAGCATGGATGTCAAGGTTTTGTTGAAACTTGCAGCTAGCATAAGTGTTTCCACCTCAGACTCACCCCAGAAAGGAGCTGTGAGCAGCAGCAGCTCAGACTCTAGACGGTGCCTATTTGGGAAGGAGATGTATAGACCAACTGCTTTGGGCATTGACTTTGGTGCACAGTATCCTCAGAATAGGAGAGCATGGGTGCATACAGTGTTAAGTCTAGTCACTTGAAAGAGTAAAAAATTGTCACAATATGATATGAATTTTTGTTGACTAGTATCTCCAAATGGGCATGGGTATTTGCCGATGATGAGTAGATTGAGGACCCAGTCTACTCTGATGTACAGTATAAACCACTAGTTCCCACAATCAGATGCAAGCAATGGTCAGAAAAGGCTCAAAGGTCAAAAGACACTAGAGGAAGTCTTGGAACTTGACTGAAAAGAAAGAACAAGATTTCAAAGAATTATTCAGGGCTCTAGCGCCTTAGGTAGAAGAGAAAATAGGTGGAGCTGAGGAAGAATGGCAATGCCTCAAAACACCATGTGTGAGGACTACAGAACAGATATGTGGCTGAGCCAGGTATAGAAACAAGGAACATAAGGAAAGCTGGTGGTGGAATGCAGAAGTCCAGGAAGTCATTAAAAGAAAGGAGTGCAGAAAAAAGTGGTATCTTACACAGAAAAAACATTACTTGTGATAAGCTGATTTTCAATCAGCTGTGCCACTTTATTTTCTCTTCAACAACATGAACTGTAGTCCACTTTCCACTGATGTATATATATATATATATATATATATATATATATATATATATATATTAATGTTAGCTAGCTAAAACTGGCCTGTGTATTGTCGACACAGTTTTGTCAACAATGCAGATATTCAACAGCTGGGAGAGAATGGACAATCCTTGGGATTGAGGAATATGCCCTTTCTCCAAAGACTGTGCAATTTCAGAGTTAGGGGTACATGGCACCCCCTCCCCCTGCATAAACACCATTTGTTGTTGAGTTTGCATATTCCAAGGAGTAATCTTGGAGCATCTGCAGAAGCATGTCGACATCTCTGTTTTGACACTACTGTGTTGATGTCAGCAGTGCTGACATAACTTCAAATTACTGAATGCAACTATATCCCCACACATACACACACACACACACACACACACACACACACACACACACACACACACACACACATATATATGTATCTATGGGCCTCTTTCATAAGACTGAGCTGCAATAGTATTGAATGACAGTACATTGGCACCCAAAACATCAAACCTAGTCATTTTATTTTGTTGCTTAATGATGTATGCCATAGAAAAGATGGACAAATGAATGCTAAAATCAGGAAATGTTCTGGCACTACATACTGTTACTGCTCTTCAATATATTGATTTATTAGTTTACTTAACACGTAGAGATCTCTATCTTATACATCTCATTCTATGTACAAAATAAAGACAAGTATGGCCGTAC
Organism: Protopterus annectens; assembly: GCF_019279795.1. NCBI lineage: Eukaryota > Metazoa > Chordata > Ceratodontiformes > Protopteridae > Protopterus > Protopterus annectens. The sequence goes on from NC_056751.1 coordinate 469,164,658, forward strand.
AAATTAACTGTTCTCCTTCTGAACAAAGCAACATGTAAAATATATTTAAATGAGTTAATATATGATTATTCATATATCCTGTACCCTCAGGAAAATTAATACTACTTAGAAAATGATTACTCAGCAAATCAAGCATGACATAGAGTATATTTGTTATAGAAATAAACACACCGCTACAGATTATTTGGCGGGGTCAAGACAATTATTTACCACCACCCGATCACCCATTAATCACCCCTTAACATCATCACTAGTATTTTTGAATTGGAATGCCTATGATGTGAAACAATTCCAAAGCTGTCCATAAAAAAAATAAAAAAACAAAAAAACCTAAACAAAGCAACAACAACAAAAGGAAGCAGCAAACGGAGACTGTTCTGTCAGTGGTCTACATGCCTACCTCCTGATGAAATATTCCTGAACAGTTTTGTACTTGAGGCAACATACATACATCTTTCTGCCACCCCAGTAGGTTTCAGTGTGATACCCTGACTTTTAGCTTGTTGAAACACAACTGCGTTACCTTGATTCCACAAATGTTTTCCCTGGAATAAGTGTGGCATGGTCAGACAGCAAACACATGGCAATACCATTTTGAGGAATTACGCCACCTGCAAACTTACATCAGTGTGTTTGTAAGGGTCCACACCCTTGCAGCAGAATGTGGCCATTTACTTTATATTATTGTCATTTCACTTCAACTTGGACAATGAAAATACATTACAAAAATAGTTAACTCCCTGAAATGGTGACACCTTGGAGAAATAATCATACTCTCAAATGAGATTGATCTCTACAAGTAGCGATCAAATGTAAACAGTACAATAAACACTCAAAAGGATAACATTATCAAGCTAACAAACCTGAGCAAACAGAACTAAAGCTCATGAGAGAAAACTAACCCCAATATGAGCCCTTAGGTCTAGCTGAACAACATCTTAATTTTAATTTCTGAGATAGACGATAGCATTAGAAAACTGAAATGGCATTTATTCTGAGATGCCACTCACTGAGGTGAACAAAAATACTCTAGTTTTTGTGCTACTAAAGTATTATGAAGTAAGTTTTTTGAGGTTAGAACTTTTAACTGAATTATGAATGAAAAAAGGTAAAATACTTTGATATGAAACTTGAATACCCCTAAACAATGTAGAAGAATGTCTGCATTTTATTTACACAACTGACAAGCTGCAACTGAATAAGCAATACTTTGTGAAATAAGTGATGGACCTAGCTTAATATGTTTGAAAAGAAAAAGGGAGGAAACAGTTTAACATTTTGCATGTAAATAATAAAAATCAGTGTTACTAGCAAAAAAAAAAAAAAAAAAAAAGTTTGGAAATTATGAATCTGTTGACTTTTTACATCAGTAAAATGAAGACATGAAATCAAAATAAATAGAGAAAAAGATAAGGAACCAATCATGGAGAAAAAGTTTGTGTTTAATGATTTATCTCAAGTAACTGTGTGTGTGTATGAATAATATCTAGGAACGACATTTACTTAGTTGCTGAGATTTTCCATTGCCTAGACTATTCTTAGCAAATGTAAAAGAAAAATAACTTTGAGTGATGACATTCTTGAGATGAGGAAATAATGCTCCGAGGAGCTCCTAAACTCAGTCAACATTCCCTCCTTTGAGGAGGCAGTGCCAGAAGCAACTGGTGAGACTGAGTTCAGTTCTGTAGATTAGATAACTATGCTAGCTAGCTGCATGGTGTTGTATTTATGTATTTAAATTTGTTTTTACCCTGGGGATAGAACACTGATGGAACAATGACCGATGAGCTCAAGTAAAGATACAGAGCAATAAGTTCCTGACTATGATCCGGGCAGCCTGAGTTCAACTAGCAGCTTGTACAACTACTAGAGGTGGCTGAGTACAAGAGGAATAATTATCCTTCTCCTCTTTTTTAAGAGGAGCAGTTAAGAAGTCAAGTAGGACGCAAGTGGTTTCTGAACCCCTGTAGTAATACTGGCACTAAGCTGAGAATTATAGCTGCTGTATGTAGTGGTGATCATTAAAAGTCATGCTACCATTTAGTGCGGAGTATAACTGATGCCATGTCAATTCATACATACCTGATGATATCAACTTGTGCAGTGGTATAGAGGCAGAGCTTTAATTAAAAAAAAAAAAAAAAAAAAACTACAAGATGCAGTATCAGCTTCTATTCTGACCTGGATCCACTGTCAATGTATGGAATCTCAACTCTATTAGAATCAGCACATGGGGGACTGGCAGCACTCCATGTGTATGGGCTCTTCTTGAAAGGAGCAACTCTGTCAGTGTGGGTGTTACTTGGGGGTAGGGACATCACGGTTTAGGGAGCCAAGGAGACAGGATGATGTAGGGCTGTTTGCCAGAAGTCAGCTGCAGTATGGAGCCAAAAGAATGGCCTAGGTCACTATGTTGACAATCAGTTCAGAAGTCATAGTATTGTGGAAGTGAATGACATCTGACTAGAAATGCTTAAGATGCCAGATGTTGGGATCTCATAGTCAGTTTCTTTTTTCAGTGATTAGGTACAAACTGAATTGGTTGTCTTTATTTTCATAAAGAGAGACAGGATGGTCTCTACCAACTAAAATGAATCATGCACTCCAAACTCCTCAAGAAAGCCTATATTAAGGTGCTAGAAAGGAAATTTCATCTAGTGGAGGAGCCAATGACATGGGAGGAACAATGTGTAATCTGACTCAACCATGTGATGGATTAACTCTTTTTCCTTGCACGGATGTTGGACGACTTGCTGAATTTTACAGAATATGTTGTACATATATATATATATATATATATATATATATATATATATATATATATCTCTAGCTTTATCTCTCTCTCTCTCTATATATATATATATACATATATATATATATATACATATATATATATATATACATATATATATATATATACATACACATGGGTCCCCTTCAGATGGTTGAACTTTTAAAAGATCGACTTTCATATGGCCGAGACCATATGATCGAACTTTTAAAAGCTCGACCGATCTGAATGGAGGTCTCCATACAGTGCGGAATGGGAAGATTTCTCATTACCACAATGTAGTGTGATCTCAGAGTTGGTATATTTAAGTAGTGGGGGGGGTGTGGGGGGTGCAGGGGGGCTTGCCCTCCTGCTAAACAAAGTTAGTTTTTTTTTGTGTGTGTTATGCTGTTTACTTTACATGGTCGATGTTTCAAATGTTCAATCATATGGTCTCGGCCATATGAAAGTTGAACATTTGAGTTGTCGATCATGTAAAGTAGACCCATATATATATATATATATATATATATATATATATATATATATATATATATATCTATATGTATATAGGTTTACCACCACATAACTGAACACACGGCAGTTGAACCCAACAATGATTGATTCTGTTAACCGAATTTTTGCATGTTGAACGGTCAAAATATTGCAAAACCACCAAATGCTATATTTTCACCCACTCTACATCTAAAATGAGTGCTAACAAGGGTCACAACGGGGCGCAGGTTTGCGATTTGATACAGTTGCATTCAACAATGTGCATATTTGCCACACTCCTTTTGGTCATCAGGGCTCGACCATCCATGGTGGTAAAACATATATATATATATATATATATATATATATATATATATGTGTGTGTGTGTGTGTGTGTGTGTGTGTGTGTGTGTGTGTGTGTGTGCATGTGTATTGCTGTCCTGGAGAAGGCATATGGCATTATATAACACAATGTTTCCTGTGGGTGCTGCAACAGTTAAGTGTCACAAGACAAGGTCACTGTTGATTGTCATTCTGTCCATTTGTTTGCAGAACCTGAGGTTTATTCTAATTCTTGACATTAAGTCAAATATTTTCAAGTTGCACATAACACTCTACAAATAGTGTGCCTTTTCTACTCACTTCTTTGTCATTTTCATGATGATGATGATGATGTCAAGATTGCTCAGGTTTGAAAAACACTTAGCTTGGAGATAAGAAGGATATATCAATGTTTGCAGATGACATTGACCTCTGGGCCTTATGTGACTGTGAACTGCATCATGTACTTGAACAGATCACTGCTGATTGTGAAATAACTGAGATGAGAGCACAACTTTCTGCTCTGAAGTCACTGTTCTTTCCTGGGAGCACTTCAGTGGTGTCTGCATGTTAGAAAGAACAGCTCTGTTAAGTGGAGGAGATAAAGTATCTCAGGATCTTGTTCATGAATGGTGGCAAGTTGGACTGGGAGATTAGCCAGTGGATGGTTGCATTTGTACTGGAATGTGGCACTGAAGTGAGGGCAGAGATGCAGGACAAACTTCTCAGTTTAGCAGTCATTGCATAACCCATCCACAATACTGGTCATGAGCACTGAGTAAAGACCAAATGGAAGAGATCATGGATACATTTGGAAAACTGAAATACCTTTGA